>NW_026729297.1:0-111000 GCF_030272615.1 Cryptomeria japonica
TATTCATCTAATCATCAATTTTCCCCAGACTGGTCAGACTCCCAGAAAGAAGAAAATATCTAACAATGAGGTGGAGAAGTTAACAGGTGCAACTTTTGACAACCAGTCAATGAGGATAAGCACTATCAGAGACAAAGTTGTTCAATTTGTAAGTATGATCATCGGTTACAAGGTAACCCAGTCAAACCAATTGAACTCGGTTTCCAGTTCATGCATTTACTATGCTCATAAGATGGTCAAAGAAAATGATAGGTATGATCTGTGTTAATGGATATGTGAAGAGATAATTTTAATCCTAGGGAATATTAAGGGTAAGAAGAAAGGTGTTTTTCGGTATGGTTACCTTGTTGTTTGCTTGATGCTTTTCTCTTTGAATGAGTTACCGGGATCTCGTAAAACATAGTGGGCATTTGATATGCCAGTAGGGAAACAAATAAAAAATGCTATAAGAGGTTTGGGACAGGACAAGGAGAGAGACTCCATTTTATGGGGTTATTTCAAATAATTATAGAAGACAATGAAGAAAAGAGAAAGAGTGCCTAAACATATTGTTGATAAATACTCTATAGAAATTTGCTTTATAGTGAAGAAGGATGAAACATTGATGGAGGTAGTGCAACCACGAAAGGTATGGATCACTGAGATGGACTATGAGGTTTATACTGAGATATTGGACTTATATGCCAAGACTCTTATTGATTCCCCGATTGATGAAGCTGAGAAAACCTTTGGGACAACAAAGCAAAAGGAATCCGAAGTTCAGATAGGTTTTAGCAGGAAGAGAAGGGAAGGAAAAATCAAGAATGTTAGGGAAGCTATGAATAAAATATCCTTTGAAATCAAATAGATCATTGGACTAGAAAAAGGGTCATCTCTGGCAACATCTCAGACTCCACTGGCAGCAACAACTAGCAAGGGTGTATTGAAGAGAAAGAAATTGAAAACTTATATTGTCCTTGTTGAATACGGTTTTGATACTGATGTTGTACCCCTAAAGATTCCCCAGACTTACCTCAAGATACAAAGGAAAAATCCCGAGGAAGGAAAGAAACAGAAAGTAAAGGTCGCCCCATCGGCAACCCCAAAGAAAATTTTGAAGGAGAGGAAACCCACAGAGAAGAGGAAACCGGTTAAGGAGTCTACTTCTACTCCTGACAAGAAGAATACATCAGATATAGATATAACTCTCGAATCTGGTAAGAGTATTGAAGTCATTCCTCTTCTCTCAATTTCTGAATTGATTTATTAAATAACTAAAGATGGAATTTTCAGCAATATCCTGCATTACTATGTACATATGGATGATAAGGAACAAATGGAGGTTGAGGAAGCAGTTTTTTTATACGTAGATATATATAAGAAAGAATTACTTGAGATTGAAAAAAAAATACTGGGGGATTTGTATAATAAGATAGATGGTAGGAGATTCTTTGCAATTGAAGAGGGTAAATATATAAAGATGCAGAAGTTATTGACTGTTTGTGGTGCTGTAACTGACGAGGAGATGTAGTAGTGTCTAGAATATGCAAATAAAACAATTTTCTGGAGCAAACACCGACATGTGAGTCTTATGGTAGGTAGAGTAAATGAAATAGTTAAGGAAACCCACGAGGCAAGGGTAAAATTCTTTGTAGATAAACCTGATTTCTATACTCCATCAGTATTCTCTCCTAGGTCTGGTATTCAAGAAATCTCAATTGATGGTAAGAGGAAGGTATATTAGGTTTGGATTCATAGGTTTTAGAACAGAAACTAATAGGGGATATTCCTCTAGCAGTATCACCTATACATAATATAAAAAAACTAGTAGTAACATTGAAGCTATGCATGATAAGAAGAATATGCCAAAACATAACATTCCAGATGTAGAGGTTATTGATGTGAATACAGACAATAAACAGGTTGAGGACATTCAACCTCCGACAAAAAATGTACATATAAAAGAGGCTAAGGTTGAGCAAGTTACCTCACCAAGTGGCAAAGCCACCGGTGCCAGTCAACAGGTTCAAGAGTCTAGTCATTCATTGTTGGCACTCAAGGCTCATCCGGTCAAGTTGATTTTGGACAGAGGAATATTGAGAAACTAAGTAGTTTTGAATTGATGTATGTTGTAGCTTAAAAGTTAAGGAAGGAAGGATCAGAAGACAAGAAAGTCATTGACCAGGCCATTCCGGTTCTGTAGCAGCTAGTTCCAGGATACACTAGTCCAGTAGCTAGCCTCTCTGGTAAGCTTAAGAGTTTGACTGAACACATTGCAAAAGAGTTTCAAACTCTAAAATATATATCAAACTGTTATTTAATAGAGAGGTACAATGCAGCTTGGAAGGTCACTTGTTACAATATGATCACTTCAGACAAGGTCAAAATGATAGAGCAACTAACAAAGATTGATGAGGCTCTTAATTAGCACAGTTGTATATATAGGTCTTGTACTAACACCGACAAACTTACAGCTAACCTGGAGGTAAAAATAAAAGCAACATTTAGGCTTGATTGGAACATCAACACTATTGATGGTCAAATTTTGGTTACAGAATTAGAGATATCAGCCTTGGAGAAATATATGGGCATATTAATCCGGCGAGCAAGGGAATTGAGAGGATTGGTTAGTCCTCGGTTGAACACTTTGTTACTTCATAAGTGGGAAAGTATAGAATTGATGAATAAACCCACACCAACAGATCTTACTGAAGAAGAACTACATCCCTACATTCTTAATTGGTTTGTATCTATTTTGGGAACATTGAAAACTGGTTGCGATACTTACTTAGGATTTTTGAAGTTTTCTTACCTGGATATATTCAAGTACATCTAGATCCGATATACACATTTTGATTTCATTCTTTCATTCATTTGCCCCGTCCTTTGTCATTGATGTCAAAGGAGGAGAGGTTGATGTGAAATTTTTTAAGGGACATAAAAAGTAATGTATAGCTCAGGGGGAGTAGGGTTTGTTTTGGTCATCAATTTTGGGAGGAACCAAGACAGCACTTCAGCGATCCATTTTTCACATGAGTGTTGCCATCAATGCCAAAGGGGGAGATTGTTCGAAATTGACACTCATCTATTTTAGTTGTGTTTTCATTGATGGAAACACACATCATTTTGGGATGGACACTTAACCGGTATTCATGATTCGGCAACCAATATTCAGGGAAACTAGCAAACTAGGAACTAGTATATGAGGTCAACATAGGAGATTGGTCTGGCAAGTTTACACGACAGCAATCAGTGACATCATTCATGAAGTTTAATCTATTTATTTTTGTCTAGGCCGACATGTAAATAGCTTGTAATATCATTGCAAGCTAACATAAGACATTTATGTTTATGATTGGGAAGGGTATTTAAGTTAGTTTGGTTAGATTATTTTGGAGACATACATAGATAGATGGAATGTATAGTGATGTGATATTGTGCGACTGATTTTGATCGACTAAATGCGAATATAATATTCTGTAGTCAGTCTTGGTTATTAGTTTAGAGGTTTAGGATGCGAAGTAAGTTACTGGTAAGGGAAGACACAATGAAAACTAGTATAGATAGTGCTTGAACCGGAACTCATCCAGCATAGTAGATGCAATCTATGAGTTCAAAATTTTATTTGTAATTCCATATTTGGTGTTTGTAGTTAGTGAGGCTCCTTTTTTGATGAGCAGTGCACTCTAGGTTGTTGGCCTTCCTGCATGTGGAGGCCCCTATTGTAATATTTATTCATTTGGCCAATGGATATATTGTGGGTCACCAATCCCACCGTGGTTTTTCCTCTTTGAGGTTTTCCACGTATAAATCTATGTGTTATGGTGTATGTTATTGTGGTCGCTTCATTTCTACTTACTGTTATATTCTTTTATGGTTACCAATTACTAAATTACTTTGTTAATAAGGTTAAAATTGATCTCTCTCAATGTTCTTGGATTCCAACAAAAACAAGACAATAAATACAAATAAAATAAAGGCAAAGCAATTAAAGAGAAAAACCACAAAGCTAAAGAATAATCTAGAAACTAAAAAGATGATAAAAAAGGAAATAAAACCTAACAAAAGAATATGTGTATATATGTGCATGTGCGTGTGCGTGCCTGCATATACATACATGGATATAAATACTCCTTAAATATATAAGAGGAAAAAGTTCTGGACAAAACAATCAAAATAAACAAAAGAAAAGCCTAATAAAAGGGGAAGTAAAAGAAAAATTAAATTAAATTAAAAATAACAACAAGGAAATGAAAATAAAAATAAAATAATAAAATCAAAATAAAAGGCCAAGAGAGAACACACAAATGAATGAAGGAATGGCTAAAAAGAGCTAGCAAAAAATAAAAAAGAAAAAGAATTAAATATGAATATGTGTGTTTGTGTATGTGAATCAAACGAGGAATAAAAAGAAGACACCAATCCAATAACGAAACACAACAAGGGAGGGGGAAAAATAAAGAAAATGAGATGAAAGAGAGAAAACAAGAATCAAGAGGAAGGGGAGGCTGAGGATACCAACACAAAAGCCAGGAGATAAGGAAAACCAAGCGAGTCGGGGAAGACAAGAACCTAGGGGGAAAGGTAACCTCAAAACCAAGAAGCAGAAGGGAGAGAGAGGAGAAGAGGGGGGGAAAAAGAAAGAAAAACGATAGCGGGGGGCAGAGGTAAGCCAACTAGGGAGGAGATCAAGGATGGTGATACTGAAGCTTATTGATGCTAGAAAGAAACAATTTCCATGACATGCTTAAAATCCACCCCTCATCACGATTTAGGTTGGAGGGGTGGTTGTTGATTTCAATGGCCTCCTTTAATTTCCTCTTAAATAAATTATCTTCTTTGAACAAGATTTATGTGCTTTCCAGACAAATATGGTGCTTGGTGGATCTCAAGTGCTTACCAAGAGCAAATTTGAGTGAAATGTTCATGTTTGATGTCTACACAATGTTCCTTGATTCTAGTGCTAAAGGAACATCTTGTCTCGCCTATATAAGGTACACCACATGAACACGTACACAACTTTGTAGACTCCTAACTCCAAGATAATGTCCCTAGAGTCTTTGAGAGTGGGGGTCCAGTTCCTGACCAACGAGAAAGTTTTGAAGGCACAATGAAAACCTTTCTTGGAGAGGATTATAGAAATTTGATGGTAGATGCCTTCGATATAAGGTATGGAGATGAACGGAAGGTCTGAAGGAGGAGAGAGGGTAGAATGCAAGAAGAAATGAGATTTGGCTTGGTTAAGGGCTCTAGAGACATTCTTGTTGGAGAAGATGCAATGTAGATAGTCCAAATCTTGTTCTAAGTTGTCGCCATCACATATATGATAAGCCCTCAAGGCTAGGGTTTTGAGAACCCCAAGTTTTTGGCAGCGGTGGTGATGCGATAAGGAGTTGGTTCTTAGATTCCACTTTCATGGTGAAGGAGATGCAAGGGGATATGTTGTTGAGGTGGGACAAAAATCCTCCAACTTGGCCAGGCCTTGGGGCCAACACACATTGGTGTCATCAACATAACATTTCGATAACCTCAATTTAAGAGGATATAAGAAGAGAACAATTTCCTCAAAATTATCCATGAAGAGGTTGTCTATGATAGAGAAAGGGGGGAAACCATAGCCACCCCATCAGCTTGCTCATAGATCATGCCTTGGAGTGAAAAGAAAGTGGATCTCAAGCATAACTATCTAAATGAGCCTCTTTAATAAAATGGACAAAGTGGGAGGAATCTTTTATGGAGTCAAATATTCCCACGAGCGACGAGATGAGCTTGGAAAGGAAAGAAGCCAAATCATAGGTGGGTGATCCAATGGTATTGACAATGGGCCGCAAAGGAATACCCACTTTGTGAATTTAAGGAACCCCATAAATGGAAGGGGTCACTTCTTTAGAGGGAACGAGACACTTTTTGATAGCATCATTGAAGGAGGAGCCTGACACAATGGCCTTGACCTTCTTTAAAATTTTGGAGCAAGGATTACGAGAAAGTATTTTATAGTTGCTAGTGTTAGAGAGGAGGTCACATTTTAGTGACAAAGTCTTGCTTGTTCATGATGCTTGTGGCATTCTCCTTACTGGCTTTTGAAATGTGAAGATCATTATTACTCAATAATTTGTTGAAAGCCATAATTTCATCTTTGGGGATGTTACATTTAGGAGGCTTGGCACACCTAAAGGCTACTGCACAGTCTTGCCTAACTTCTTCTAGCAAATGAGAAGGAAGATAGCGAACCACATTCTCCATTTCTATGAAAAAGTCTAAATGCAAGATAGATCGGGGAGCAACAACAAAGACAAGACCTCTTTTCAAGAAGTTGAAGGCATGAGGATCCATATCCGTGCTGGATAAGTTTACTACCAACTTTCTCTCCCACGCATTAATTGGGAGTGGGCTAGGGGAGATGCTAGGGTGGGAGGAACAACTAGGGGGAGCCAGATGGACTTAGCCACAAGGGTGGGACACGAGTGAGGGGAAACTACCCCATCAGCAATGATGAAATAGGGATGATGCATGGGATTGGATGGAGGGGGCAGGATAGGCGAGAAACTTTATTTTAGAATTTAAAATTTTACTTCTACTATTGTTGATCCAATCCAACAACCAAACTCTAAAGCCCTCTTTATTCTCTGTGAATATTTGGACCCCAATTACACCTTTACAATTACAAAATTACTTCTAAATGAAAAATATATATAGTTATTTATGAAAGATACCAAAATCCACCCACACCTATGTAATTACAAAACTACTCAAGCACCAAAAGCTTTCTAATTTATTGATAAAAGGAAAAAACAAAATCATGGAACCATCTGGACAAGTACTCCTAATATTATATTGGGCGAGATAGGGATTTAAATTTATGTTGGACAGGAGGATATTTAAAATTCTAAACTTTTGTTTTCGTTTCTATGTTTGCTATTGTTCATCTAATATGTGCATCTTATCTAAGTAGGCATCTATTTCTTCTTATGTGGAAAGAAAAAAAAATAGTGGCCAGGTTTACTAAGTGTTTAGCGATGTGAATGCAAAGGGGCTATAACAATAGAAACATATTCTGATATAGCTACTTGATCAGCGTAGTTAGCAAATATTTTACATGGAGACACATTTGACCATCCATTAAACTTTTAGTTACATAAAAAATACACTCCTCGCCATAAAATTTTCCCTGAACCTGCTCCATTTTATCAAAATAAAATTGAAAAGAGAGAAGACAAATGGTGATGTTTTGAATAGGGGTTTTAAGTTCAATTTTTTTTGGCTTGATTTGGCATATATCTTTTTCTCCTTCTATAAGTTTTCTTTAAAACATTTTAAGTAAGAAATTTCATAATTTTCTAAGTAATTTATTTGAAAATGATGGTATATATAAATAAATTAAATGTGTATGTAGAATCATTTTATTTTATTTATATTTTTAATTTAAAATATTATTTTCATTTATTTAATAGTTATTTTATTTACTAAAAAATATTTTATAATTTGAATTATTGAATATATGTTTACTATTTTCTCATTTTATATAAATATATCTTATATAACAATCCATGTTTCCCTATCATTGTAAACACCTTTTCAAAATAATTCTAAAGCTAACAAAATTGTTAGGTAGGCTTGTCAATTAATAAATAAATAAAATTAGACTTACGCTAAACAAAATTAAACTCATGCTATGAAATGGATTCTAACCATGGTTAAACATTAGTTGTTGTAGTTGTTGTATGTTACTAGATTTAAATGTGTATGAGTTTTGAAATCAATGTTTTAGATCACACTCTATGATCCATCATTATAATACAAGAGAGCTAGGAGAGACAAAAGAGTATTAATTACAAATTAGGATCAACCTAAAATGGCGAGGGAGGATGGGAGGCGGCATACAACTCAAAGCAAAGGGGGAGAATTAGAAAAAGGAAGAGAAAAGTGGCAAAGAGAGGAAAATTTTGATAAATAAAAGAAGAGAGGGACAACAAGAAGAAACAAAAGTAAAGGCAAGAAGAAAATACTAAAGGTAGAATAGGCTAAGAAGGTACATGAAAATAAACAATTTGAAACAGTGATGATAATAAAATTAAAATTATTAAAATGGCATAAACTAATGAGTGAATAAACATGAGAAAATTGTTATTACCATATTAAAATGTAATATGATATGTATTAAAATATTATAATTATTTTGATTAAGGGAAAATGGGTTTTTAGGGGACCCAAAACCCCATACAAAATTTTTTGAAGGGACCTAAAACCCTCAGATTTTTCACAGATCTGAAACTCACAAAGAAATGCTGTAGAAAGATAAAACATAGACAAATAGTAGCCTAGCCACGATCAAACACAATAGAAAAATAAATACATAACTAGTGGCAGCAGAAGAAGGCCTAAGCCACCCTAAAAGAAATTAGACAATCATAAAGATGGGGAAGAAGGCTCCCTCAACCATAACCATGAGCTTTATCCTGGCTCCCACAACCATATCCTCGAGAGTGTACCCACTATGGGCAATAAATTTTTCATTGTCTCTACCTCCAAAGGAAAAAGAAGTAAGAAGATAGCAGCAATTCCATCAAAAGCTCCCTTGTAGCCAAACAATTAAGTTTCATCAACTCACCAATAACACTTCCAAGCATATCTAATAGCATCTAAATCCAACTTAATAGGAGATAGGTCACCTCAAGCCACATCCATCTCCCTCTCCATAGAAGATAGGACTACCTCAATAGGAACAACCAAAGTAACCCCAAGATGTAGAAAATGGAACACAACCATGGGACAAAGACAAAGAGGGGCAGAAAAATCTTCATCATAAAGAGACCTAGGAGACAAAGATAAAGACATGAAAAACCAGACCCCATCAATAGATCTACATATCCTATTCCAATAATTGTTTCTCTCAAACCCTCATCTACAATCCATGATCTACATATTGTATTTGGTAGTCTAAGGGTTGCATGTCTTCTTCTAGCTTATCCATCAAGGAGACTTCCACTTGAGATCTTTGGTGTCTCTACTCATCTATTGTTATGGAATATATATCTTACTCACTCTCTTTGTCTTACTCTCAAGTGTTTTGAAGGTCTCCTTCGAGATGGTAAAATCTTCATCCTTCA
Organism: Cryptomeria japonica; assembly: GCF_030272615.1. Classification (NCBI taxonomy): domain Eukaryota; kingdom Viridiplantae; phylum Streptophyta; class Pinopsida; order Cupressales; family Cupressaceae; genus Cryptomeria; species Cryptomeria japonica. The sequence goes on from NW_026729297.1 coordinate 9,087, forward strand.
TCTGTTTATGCCTCCTTTATCTTTTCTCATCAATATGAGTTAACTAGATATGGATTTGTCCATGTAAAACAATAGGTAAAGTTACCTATTATTTTGAAGCTTCTTCTTCTTCTTATTTAAAAACCTATTGCTAAAATACCTGATATTCTTTAAATATTTCCTCTTCTTTTTATTGTTCTTTATTTCTTCAAGGCATTTCTTCTTCTACTGTCTACTTTTCCTCCTAAAGCGTCTACTCTTCTTTATCTTATTTTATATTTTTGTGGATTTTTCTTTCACTCCTACTTTGTAGCTACTTACCTTGTGTGTTGGAATATCTCTGATCATGGACATTCACTCCTTTACATTCTAGTTCATTTAATAGATTTTGTGCACTAGGAAAATCATGCTCTAAGTTTATTTTCCTCACATATTACAAAAAGGTTTTGTGGTGTCTAGTATGAACAAGGTTAACTCTTGTTTGAGTGTCAAGTCTATGCAAAGGTTGGCTTGTCTTCCTAGTTCCTCATACTTTAATGCCTTATTTTATTTTCTATATTGGATTTAGGATTTCTCTTCACATTCCAACATAAGAAATCTATTATTATATTTCATCACTTTTGAATTCTCTTCCATCACATTCATCTTCTATTTTATCTACTTTTACCCTTATTCCCTTTTTTTTATTTTTCCTTTCAAGGGAACAATTGTGTTCTCTTAACTCACATATCCTCTCTAGGGGCCATCATCCTAGCAACTCATCATTATTAGTCTTCATCCTTCCTATGATTGGGGTATGATGCTACTAGTCATCAACAATCCCTACCTACTATATATTATTCTTCTTTGAAATGATTATACTTCTCCTAATTACAATATCATCTCAAAGAGGGGCAAAATATAGGCACTAAAATTTGTCCCTTCCTAGCCACACTTAAATTTAGTCTATCCTTTAGTTAAAAAAATATTAGTTATTTAATTATTTTACCTTTGTTCTATCCCCTTGATTACATAAATATTTGTTATTTATTTTTAATTAATTAGGCAATTCACCTTTATAACTTTATTCTTGTCCACTTCATCTTAGCCCTCCAACTTGTTCATGTGGATTATAATCTAAAATTTATGTCATGTGACAATTTTACCCTTCACATGTCTAACTAAGCCTTGTCCCATTCATTGAACCTAGACACCGTACCAAATGTCAAACTAACCTTATATCATATACATTGATTTCAAACTGATTCTCTATATTCTATCCATTCCCATAAATATATTTCCCTCTACCTAATCTTAAATTTGGATTCTATCCATCATATGACACTTTTCATAGACTATAAATTTGATCATAACCCTAATCCTCCTTTAATTTTATCCATCCATCATCAATCAACCATGCCATTAATCTTTCCTCTTAAGAGTTTTATATCTAGAGGCCTCCCACCTAATCAATCTAGCTAAGCGAATCTATCAAGCTCATACTATCTTTTTCATATCATTATCATTGCTATCTTGTATAATGAACATTGGGAAAAAATGGTCCTGGTTCTATTCTTTCTGCCCCATAATGAGTATTTTGAGGAAAAAATCTTAAATATGCGATATAATTTTTTCTTTTGGCTCAATTCTTCTCCTTAGCCATCTCACAAGAATGTTGAAACTCCATTTTTCAATCATTGATATAATCACTTTGTAATCAAGGATAATCAATCTATAATTGATCATCTTGAGTTACTCTATTAGTGTGAACTCTAATCAAAGATGGTCGAAATAAAATTCACTAGCATTGAGTCACTCTCATTATTGATGATCACTCTAAATCATGAGCATGCGATGTCATCACATCTCTATCTACAATGTCCCAAACTTTATAACCAAAATCTCAAAATAATAATTAACCTAGATATCTATAATATTGGGATTCATCCTATGGTTCACACAATAAGTTTATTATATCTAAGACCAAATGCCTACAACTATCCAAAAAAACGTATACAAAATAGAAATTAAACTAATAATACCATAAAACAATAATTTTATAAAATATTTGAAGCATACATCACTCATCTCTATAGAGTGCCCATTCAAATGTATCATACACACACCAACAAATAAATCATCAACATCATTATCATTACCAAATAAAATGCACTACATCAACATTATTAAAATAAATCATAAAAATTGAAATTCCATGCATCTAAAACATAAAAGAAAATTTATAACACTCAAGATGAAGAAAACAATCTTATGTTTGTGAATGATATCATAGAATCTATTTACTGCATTCCTTAAGAATAGTAGTTCTTATTTAACAATAGTTTTTTATTAGGGTAAAATAGGTTTTCATGGGACCTCGAAACTCATACAACTAGAAAGCTGCCAACAAGAAATGAGCTAGCCTACTCAACAACAAATAACAGGTTTTAAAAGGACCTAAAACCTTCTAGACCTACGGGCATCCAGAGCCCAAACCCAAAGACTGCACAAACCAAAAACAAAAAATTAGTACATCCACATGTGACCAAACACTAGGAAAACCTTACACATAAGACATTAAAACACAAGCTGGCACAAATACATGATCTAAATCAACAAACACTAGACCATAAAATGCAAGGAAAAAGGGTTTTAACATGAACCCTCAGCTAACAAAAAGGGTTTTCCTAGGATCCCATAACCTATAATAGAAGCTCCTAGCCTCAAAATATCACACAGCCAAAACCTAACCACAAACAAACAATGGCCAAACTAGGCCCTCGAAAACTACTAGTAACTAGCTAGTCCCAGAAAGAACCTGAAAACATAGGGATTTTTGTAAGCTCCCTCAACCTTGAAAGTGGGTTTTACAAGGCTCCCATAACCTTCTAAGACCCAGAGAAAAGCAACATTTCCTGTATGCACAATTTGGCCAAGAGGGTTTTTATAGGCTCCTAGAACCAACAAACCATTCTAGGACATAGTGATAAGACTGTGAACCCAGAACCATCTATGAAGAACACCAAGAGGGTTGAGAATAGCTCCCTCAACCCTCAACACAAACTGCAATAACCAACATGCTCCTCCACACCTACTCTCCACCTCAATAGGAGAAAGTGCCACCTCAATAGGAAAAGAAGGAAAACAGGTCGACATGAAAGTGGGTTTTACAAGGCTCCCAAAACTCGCTGAGGCCCAGAAAATAACATGTAGTCCTAAGAGAACAATCTGGCCAAGAGGGTTTTTATAGGCTCCGACAACCAACAAATTGTTCTAGCAAAAAGGGATAAAACCGTAAACCCAAAACCATCTGTGAAGAAAATCTTGAGGATATTGATCGACTCCCTCAACCAGCAATGCAAACAGTGCTAGCTCAGAAAATCCCCAACACCTACTCTCCACATCAATAAGACAAAGGGCCGCCTCAATAAGACAAGAAGGAGAGTAGCCCAACTACCTTGGAAACCTCAGTCGGAAATCTAGTCCAAATGTATTAGTGACATTGTCTCTGTTTACTTCTCTCTTTCTTCTGCAATTCTAATTTGTTTTTGCCACAAGACTTCATCTAGTTTGTCACCATAAGCTCTCTGTTATCTGATTCCATCTATCCATCAGGTTTATCTGGCAGGTCCTTCTGCAAACTCATATCACCCTCTGGTATAACCTTTGCAACTAGTTCTATTAGATATTTCTTCAAGTCACCTTCCGATATAACTTCTGCAACTGGTTTCTTAGTACTGCAAATTTTCTCAAGACTCGGATTCTTCACTTCCTTCACTTTCTCCTTCAAAGAAATCAATGTGAACTTTTGCCCATGCTTCTCAATAATGACTAGGTTTCTTCTATAGTCATAAATAGCTTCTCTATCAAACTACAAAGGTTTTCCCAACAAGATATGACAAGCACTCATAGATACCACATCACACAAAATCTCATCTCTAAAAGGCCCAATATTAAAATTCACTAAACAATGCTCCTTTACTTATATCTTTTGATCATCTTGCAGCCAACTTACCTCATAAGAACAAGGATTCTCAAGACTCTTCAATCCAAGCTTCACAACCATCTCCTCAGATTCCAAATTATCAGTACTTCCACTACCTACAATAACCTTGCAACACTTACCACCCGATTTACACATAGTCCGAAAAATACTCTTCCTCTGAGTAGATCCAGTATCCTTTCTTCTAAACATAAGGGATTCTCCTTGCTCCAGTGCACAGTCAGATCCAGTACCTTCACTTTCCAGTTCCTCATTTTCCACACAACTTCTTGACATTCTTTGCTTACATTCATAGAATCTATGTTCGGTTTATCCACACTTGAAATATTTGCTAGGAAACTCTCTACTAGTATTGCCAGTGCATTTCCTATGTATCTTCTATTCTAGTTCTTTACTCCACTTAGGTTTGTATTTGTCTTCCTCAACCGGTTTCTTCATAATGTCACTCATCTGTCCCTTGAATTTCTCCTTCCCTCTATTTGGTTGTCTTGTTCTCATCTTCTCCTCGGCCTTCAAAGCATACTGGTAAGATCCTTCAACTATGGAAACCCTCAACATACTCATCTCATCTTGAATGTTAAAAGCAAGTCCATTTATGTACCTCACCGCCTTTTCTCTATCCATCTCTCCATGTCTAGATCTAATCACCACCTTGTAGAATTCTTCTGTATATTCCTTCATGGTCATTTTTCTCTATTTCAGGTTCTGCAACTTCTTGAACAACTGCAAATCATAGTCTCTCAGTATGAACTTGGCCTTCAATCTTGCACCCATCTATCTCCACCAAGTGATCTTCAATTCACCATTCTCCACTCCATCTTTTTGCAACTCCTTCCACCATAAGGAATCATGCCCTTTAGACTTAGTCTGTGCCAAACTAGACTCTTTATGGGTCTTTGACATCCTCAAACTTAGAGTAATCCTCCAACTCTCTGATCCAATCGATTAGATCCTTCGAGTTCAGTGTTCCAAAAAAGTTGGAAACTTCAACTTTATGAACTTTACTTGCTTACGCCACTGCTCTCAGGAATCTTTCCTCTCTTTCATCTTCTGGTCCTTCAAATTCTTCAAGCTCTTCACCGGCTTCTTCATATTCATCCTCACATTTAGGGTTTCTTCACAAACCAGCCAAGGTGTTTTGTATTTCATTCCTCACTTCATTCTTGAAGTCTTCCATCATGTGTTCTACCCTTTGAGGGTTTGTCCTTCTAGGCGGCATCTCCTCTTCCACTTTGGTGAACTGCTTCAACTCGACAATCTGACTACCAGTTCAATTGCCTCCACTCGACAATCTATTGAACACAAATGCAACTTTCTTCCAATCAACGATCTATCTACCCAAAGGAATGCCTCAATATTTGCTAACAATTCTTACACCAGTCAGTCCATAACCAACTCTGATACCACTTGATGCAGCCATAACCGGTAAAACCCTCAAAGAGAATCAATCAGATTATGTAGCAAGAGTAACAAAATGAAAGCAGTAAGAAGACATAACAAGATCACATAAAAATATCATATTATTACTTTATAACTTTCGGCAACCATCCAGTTATCATCATATAATCATCAAAGAACATCCGGTAGTTAACCGGTTACATGCAGTGCTTAAGCTAAATACAATCCAATCGGGACCCTAAGAATCAACTGGATCACAAAATGTGAATAACAATCCTTATTCTCAATTCTACTTCCTTTTCCCCTACAATTGATTACATAATATCATATTTATACCCATCGAAACATATTCAGGTCGACCTCATAAGATTATATTTACCAATACAGGAAAATGAAACGTGTAACTGGGTCAGCCCTAAGAATTGAGGAAATATTTCTGGAAAATAACAACCAAGAGGTGTAGTTCATAAGGAAGGTCGGCTAGACACCAAATAACATTGGAGAAGACCCAAGATAGATCCACATGCTACGAATTGCACCGGAAATGGAGGAAAACCAACTGGTAAGCACAAGAATTGTCCCGGAACCTAGAAACCGTCAACTAAAAGCGATAACTGACTAGAAAAGAACCCAAGTGAATTGAAAATATGGAATTAAGTAGATGAACCAGTCTAAAAATTGAAAAATAAGATCTTCCATGAAAAGAAAGCAACTAGTGGTAAGACCACAAAAAACTACTCAAAGAACTAGACAAGAACAAAACTGAAAGGAAATATTTTTGTTTGATGCAAGATTGCTCATCGACTAAGGATGCTCCTACATCACAAAATATAAAGGTTCATGATAGTACTGAGTTGTAAAAGTTCTTGGCAAAGGGAAAATTTTGTAACAAGCAATGATGGTGTATTTAAAAGGGAAAAGTCACAAAGGACTATTGTATAAACAATGAGACAAGGTTATTTATGATAGTCATATGCCCAAGGCATGTTGCACAGAAGAAGGATAGTCATATAAAAGTCTCAAAACTTAATAAAAGAGAGGTAGTGGAAGACAATCAAAGGAGGAATCAATTCAATGATTGATGTAGATATGCAATGCTAGTCTATGGAGAGAAAGTCCATAATTTAATCACAAGATAGTCAAAGGAAGATCCCTACTTGACAACAAAAAAAAATACAGATCAAGGAACCCTTTAAAGAGATAGCATAGCATCATGAGGATCTGATGGTCAAAGAGATCTATGAAAGAAAATAAATCTTTCAAATAAGGGAAGATTGACATCATAGTCAATAGTGAAACAAGAAGATACATATAGATCATAGATGATACTTTTCCTTTTAGATCATAGGGAAAGGTAAAACATTTGCAGTCATTGCAATTATCTCTTCAATGGAAGTATCTATAAGGGCTTTTGATAGTATATAGCTTGATGGAAGGACTTTGAGAGGGTAAAGAACATAAAGATAGCGAAAGCATAATAAGGAGTCTGCATGAAGATGAAAACAAAATACAATCAATGATAGCATTTCCTTCTAAGATTAGGCCTTCGAGTCACACAAGAAATGCAATCACAAATGAAAGCATAGAGAAGGGTTTTATGAGATATATCAATTACAATTTAAGAAAGCATTGGAAGAGTCTTGATTGTCTTGATTACACAGAGACGTATCCCCATGATTCTCCTCATTCTATGCCTCCAATATTGGCAGCTATTCAATCACCTCTAGCTACTAGTTTGACAGAGGTTTTGGCTTATTCGAATGCTACCTAAAATTATCTTCAGCAAGTTCTTCCTTGTCCTCTTGATGAGTGAGATATCATATTATCAAACATTTATCATTTGTTTGTTTAATCTCTCCTTGATCATGATGACAACATTGAGGACACTTGCCATCTCTCCAATGTCAAGTCACATCGAGATGCATATTTTTTTGGTTTGGATTTCTTGTTTTCTCTTATCCACTCCATTCTATTATCTTGCCACATCCTAATTCACATCTGAAAAAAATCTCACACTTCAGTGGTCACTATTCTTGAGTCTTGTATGGCAAATTTGCAGTCCAACATTAGATTGGAGAAATATGAGTATTTTTTAGAACCATTCATTTTGATTCCTTCATACATTTCACTTGAGTGGGAAACCAGTAGTTTTATAGCTCGAAGTTTCTATCTTCCAAAAGAAAGAGGCATCATTTGTTAGAAAGGATCCTACTATAGCATTCACCATGCTACATTTTGTATTGACATTCTTTCTTTTCTTTGTGGATGCACAAATGGGTATTTATCCTATCTTTTCATTTTAATTTTCAATTTCAGTGAAACCTTCTTTGGGTGAAGGATCTTACAACATATAAGATTCCATGCAGAGTTAGTGTATTTTTTTATGGGGGGTTTCGTTCCCACTGGATTTTCCCACTTTCCTCTTTTCTCCTTTATTCTTTAGTCTCCTTTGTTAGACTTAAGGGGAAGTGTTAGCATAATCTACAAACTTGATTTATCAGTTTTTTTTCGATAAGAAGCACCACAACATGTTTTTATTTATGATTTAGGGGAAGTTGCTATTGCATCTTGATTTATCCATGATTTATCATTAAAATATATTTATTGCTTGGTTTCTAAGTTAATTAAGGAAGATATCAAGATTTCAATCTATTGTTTCTAGATTTGTGGCTTTCCTCTCTTCTTTATTCCAAATCTCCCCTTTCTTTTCCTCTGTTTTATGCTGTCACAAAGACTCTATATATTGGAAGTCATTCATGTAAATTAATTAATGAGTTAATGAAATAGTTTTATTCTCATTCTTTCTCTCAAATTTTCTCTCTATTTTGCGAGTTTACTTCTTTCTTTCTAGCTAGGTCTTACTGTGTTGTGCAGGTTTAGATAAAATTTTATATGGTATCAAAACACAAATTTTACAGATCTGATACAATGATCGATACATAATATTTTGGTTTATGGAATGAGCTAAGAGAATGTGACACTCCATTTCCCGTTTGGAAGCAATACAAATTACTGATATTGGCATTAGAATTTCTATATTAATTGTGTCTCCAAATACATGTGGAGGAAAAGATATAGAGACATCCAAAAATATGAGGTATCACATATGGGGTATCACATATTTATTTTATACGTGGAAACAATTTTTTTAATGCTATGAATGACCTGTTCTTGTAAATTTATTGGTTATTTGATAGTTCTTCCATATGATGAAAAGGATGTTTCATGGCATTTGAAGAGAGAAAAGGATAGGTATTACCATACTCCACCATTTGATGTAGGCATGGTAGAGATAGAGTCCATGCCATGGACCACCATTCATGAAGGCATATTGAGCATTGTAGATTGTAGGATCTTTGTTAATAAGGAAAAGTACAAAGCAATCCATGGTAGATACAAAGGAAATATAGGACAGTGACCTTGAAGAGATGCGCCCTAAGGAAAGTCTTCTTCAATCTATTTTATTCTCCATCTATCTAATTTCCCCTTCCACAGTGATAGTTTTATTTACTAGATGAAATTTAATGTGGTTACAAAGTATTGTCATAGAAGTGTTATTAATGATTCTTTCTTACCATGGGCCTAGGTTTGAGATGAGTTACATTGAAGAATAGATACCTTCCCTTTGATGAATAAATAATATTTTATGTTCCATAGTTTCTATTCTCTAAATAGATAAGTTTGAAAATGATGAGTATAGAATTAAGTTAGTTAGGGTGGTTACAAGCATATCATATGCTACGTTATGCATGTCAAAATATCATAAAGTTTATAATCTATCTACTCTTCTCTATGATAATAGATTAGCACAATGTTTAACATAAATTGACATGATAAAGCATATTATTGCTTTAAATAATTTATAGAGCCTACAAGGGATTGGAGATGTTGAGGCAAGAATAATGCATATAAGATATTTATAAAGATTTATGATTGTTGTTTGCAGGGAGACTATAATTTGAACTATTCAAGCCATAATATTAAGGTAAAGGTCTTATTTGTATAAAAGAAATTAAATAAATTATTTGGTATTAATTCATTACGGGTTATATTGTTAATGATGCTAAGAGGGTTTGAAATCATGAATCAAAAGCAAACATTATAAAAGATTGAATCATTAAAATCGGTTAGGGATTTGAAATAAGTGGAGAATATAAGAAACTCATTCTATTAATTTTTTTGTGATGTAAATTATTTTTGAATTATTATTTTAAATATTAAATGCATTTTGTTTTCAAGCCCATCATTGTAATATGTGATGAGGGCTTCAAGGACTCACATGAATCATCAAAACGATGGTGTAATATGGTCAAACTAGAGATTGGTGGCACTAGAGGATGGAGTATTTCCATTATCTCAAGCTAACTTCTTACTTTTGAGATGGTGTTTTATATGAGAAGCAATTTTTATTTCTTTCTTCCATTTCTTCTTTACTGCTAATAGATTTGAAAGTTACGTATAATGTGAAGTTTATTTTTAAGACAAGCAAGGGGTTTGGCATGTTCAACTCAACAAAGATTGTAGCTCAGAGAGATCATGAGACTATACTCAAGAATTATACTCTTATGAAGATCAAGAAACAACTTGATGGAATCCTGTGTATACATATCTCAATGTGAATTGTTGTCAAATAATTTTATTTAGGCTTCATCTCTCATTTTATCATTCTCTCATTATTTCTCAGTTTTCACATGCACAATCAACTTCCCACAAAATAAACATTGAATGGATAGACTCATTGTTAAAACTTTGTTGTGAAGTGATTTTTCACCTCTCACGTTGATTGCCTATGTTGGAAAAATGCTTACACACTTTTTATAGAAGAATGAAAAAGTGGTTTTGATGTTGCTTGAAGGAATATAAGATAATAATGAAAAAGATATATATAAATTTAAATTATCTTAAATTACATTGATTTTCTTCATTGAATTTTTTTGATGCATAAGCAGTCTAGATTCTATTAATTAAGAGAAAAGATACGCTATTCACAAAAATATGTAAGCGAATATGAGATCACCCCTTAGATTTTAGATCGACAGAGCCCAAAAAATCCAACAAACATGGGCAACGCCTAAAAAAATAACAAAAAATTACATAATAATGTCCAGTAGGAAGCTTAACCAATCTCTGTGGGAGGCAGAGGTGGATCCTTATCATATTTAAGACCCCATAAATCAATGCAGTCTAGGACATCATCCGAGAGGGTCCTTGGAACCCTCAACCTCCTTAGTATTCTCTTCACAACATGTAGGGGAAATGGATAGAGCCAAGCGAGGAAGGGCCTTAGACAAATTGGGCTAGGTATTGTCATTTCCAGTGGGCCACCCACTACCACCACTAGCAGGAGGAGCAACACCTCCAGAACCCCAGTCACCAGGAAGAGGAAAAGGGGAATGCGAATGGTGTAAATCCTGACCATTAGACCAGCGGCAAGCATTAGGCCACAGGAAGAAGAACTACACCCACGATGCCGCCTAAGAGGTGACGATTGACCCCTTGAAGAAAGATGATCAAGAGGCACTCTAGCAACTATATAAGGGGTGTTTCCTCAATGCTCTAAAAGCTCCTAAATGTGGGCCACCTCAATGGTGACGTTGTTGGCTTGTACTTGTATCTATAACATAACATTATTACATATACAAGTTTTAGCATAAAGCAAAACTTGCATATCAATAGAGTTGTGAGAAAATAAAACAACATTTTTGTCTTTCCATAAGGCAAAGAGAATTTATATCCTGAAAGCATGCCATATCTGGGTGAAGGAATGAGTGAGGCTAGGAGGGTCCCTGAGCAAGGCCATGCACTAGGAGAAAGGCTTAGGCCTAAAAGTTCTTAATAAATCATGAATCTATCTCCAGAAACTCTGAGTCTGACAACAATACTAGAAAACATGCATAAAAGACTTTTGTTGCCCATAAAATGGGTAGTGAGGATCCAAAACCCCTATGCGCCACAGGCGAGAGCCAACAGGCAAGCCTTGGAAAAGAATACACAAGGCAAAGTGGGTAAGTTTTGGGTTCACAATGATAGACTAGATGCCAAGAAATCTACGTCGCCAAGTGGTAGTAGTCGACTGCAAGTGCCATCATATGTTCAAAGCTAGCACCATAGGAAGATGCAAAGAGAGTCATCTATAACCCAAAGAGGGTTTGTATCAGGAAAATGAAGTCTGAGGGTACCACATCTATTCTTTCAACCAGGGCCTCATAGAGTGAATGCCCAACTTGTGAAGCATATTCACAAACAGAGTCGGTAACACAGTGTCAAACATCTATCGATCTGGCCAAATGAGCTGAAACTGTACCCGAAAATCTTCCCAAGAGTGAATGCTCATGGAAGCTCTAGAAAAGAGATCTTTGGAAGTATGAATGCCATGCTTGTGAAAGCTTAAAGCACAGACCCCAGGGACTTTAGTAGCCACCCATGTTTATTTGAAATTTCCTAGCAAGAGAAAGGCGCTTTGTGATCCAATAAAATAATTTTTCTCAATTCTAGTAAGGACCGAATTCCACAAATCCACTGGAGAACCTTGAAAAGGCAAAAGGGATACATAGGAATCTAAAAACTTCAACATGATCTAACCACTTCCAGTCAAACTGGAGAAGCCACGAGGGAGCCAAAAGGAAGGGCTGCCTATAGCGTTGTGTCTTGTGCCATTGAATGGTAGACCCAGAGGCCAAACAAAAGATATCAACACAGCAAAGGGTCTCCCGAACATTCTGTTCATCTTCAATGAGAGTTAAGAAGGAATCATCAACGAAGTGTCCATTGGTTAATTTAGATGGCAAGTTACCACTATTGGAAGTTGAAGTCCAATGGACTCCTTCCTTGTTTGCTGGCAAAACTCTTGGCTATTCATATTCTCTTTGCAAGCTCTTTAAGAGCTGATTGTAATTCATTTCTAAAGGTTAATTGTTGGAGCTGATTGCAGTTGTGTATATGTAAACCAGATTGGTGAATAATAGAGTGATTCCCCTACTTCAAGTGTGGATGTAGGCAATTGCCAAACCACAATAAATCTGTGTGTCTCAATGTTTGTGTTGTGTGTTGTTAATTCTATTTATCTATTGTTTTCAATTTGATTTTTCATCCTAACAATTGGTATCAGAGCGAGGTTAGATCATTGTTTAGATTTTGGTGTTTGCATTTCCAGAATCATGGAAGAATCAAAGATAGAGAAGTTCTCCGGTCAGAGCTTCGGATTATGGAAAGTGCAGATGGAGTCTTTGTTGATAAAGCAAGACCTTTCACTCGTGGTTGAAGGGAAAGCAAAGAAACCAGCTGGGATGGCTGATGAAGATTGGGAAAAATTGGACAAGAAGGCGAGAGAAACAATTTTTCTCTCGCTATCCAATAATGTTCTCTTCAACATCACGAATGATGCAACAACAAAAGATGTATAGGATAGACTCTCAGCCATGTATGAAATGGCATTGACTGCAAATAAAGTTTTTATTATGAAGCGCTTGTACAAACTGAAAATGAAGGAAGGTTGTGCTATGGCAAACCACATCAATGAATTCAATACATTGATTAGTCAAGCAACTTCGGTGGGGATGACACAAGATGATGAAAGCAAGGCTGTTTTGCTATTATGTTCTTTACCAAGTAGATGGGATGGTGTTGTAATAGTAGTTAGCACATCTATATCCAGTAAAAAAGTTAGTTTTTAATGATGTAGCAGCTACTTTTCTCAGTGATGATTTGAGAAGAAAGAATGATGAACCTTCATCCGGTGAAGCCTTAATGGTGGTCAACACTGATAATTGAGGTAGAAGTCATAATAGAGGCAAAAATAATTACCACAAACGCTCAAAATTAGCAAAGAGATTGAAGTCTAGAAACAGAAATGGTGAATGTTGGTTTTGTGGCAAAGCTGGTCATGTGAAAAAGGATTGCAGAAATTTTAAAAGAGCACAAGAGATAGTGCGGGACAGCTAAGTAAATACAATTTATGATAAAGATGATAGTGTTTTAATCCTTTCAACAATTGACAATACTCCAAATTCATGGGTGCTTGATTCCAGTGCCTCCTATCATGCTACCTCATGTCTTGAAGCATTCATTAACTACCATGAAGGTCATTTTGGCAATGTTTTCTTAGGAGATAACAAAGCTTGTGAAATTACAAGCAAAGGGGATGTATTGCTGCCATTAGAAGGTGGTAAAACATGGCTGCTCAAAGATGTTCACCATGTCCCAAAATTGAAGTGAAATTTGATATCCGTTGGATAGCTCTTTGGTCAAGGTCTTAATGTTAATTTTCTCCCAGATACATGGAAAGTAACACATAGTACCATGCTGATTGAAAATGGTAATAAAATGGGAAGTCTATACATATTTAAGACTCATGGTGAAGTGGGAGTTGCAATGGTGATTGAGGACAACAAAGCGATCTTTGGCATCAAAGACTTGGGCACATTAGCAAGAAAGGACTCCATGTTATGCATACAAGAAATCAGCTACCGGGCCTCAAGCTTGTTGACTTAGCCTTTTGTGAACATTGCCTTTATGGCAAACAAAAGAGAGTCAGTTTTTTGAAAGGTGGGCATGGCACAAAGACAACACCGCTGGAGCTTGTATACTCGGATGTTTTTGGACCGACTGAGGTAACCTCCATTGGAGGAGCTAACTATTTTATAACATTTCTTGATGATTGTACAAGAAAAGTATGGATTTATATGATTTCTAGGAAATCTGAAGTGTTTTCAAAATTTAAAATTTTCAAGGCTTTAGTTGAAAATCAGATTGGGCATAGGATTAAATGCTTACAAACCGATAATGGTGGGGAATTTTGTTCACGTGAATTTGATGATTTTTGTGCTGATAATGGGATTAGAAGAATCAAGGTTGTTCCTTTCACTCCTCAAGAAAACGATGCAATCGAGAGGATGAATAGAACAATCCTTGAGAAGGCACGATGTATGTTGTCTAATGCAGGTTTAGGCAAAGAATTTTGGGCAGAAGTGTGTAACACAGCAGTATATTTAATCAACCAAAGTCCATCATCTAAATTGGATTTTGGTATTCTGGAAGAGGAATGGCAAGGGAATAGGATTTCATATTCTCATCTTCATGTGTTTGGATGCGAAGCCTTCTCACTAATACCCAAGGAAAAGCGAATGAAATTAGATCCAAAGTCACTGAAATGTATCTTTGTGGGGTATGGAGAAGAGCAGTTTGGTTTCAGATTGTGGGATTCAGTTCACAAAAGGATTGTTCACAGCAGAGATGTAGTCTTTCATGAAACCTCCTTTCCCATAATACAAGATGCAAATAAATCAGAGATAGATTATGTCCCTATGTCTCTATTTCAGAATTCGACTACCAACGTTCTGCCTCTAGTCTCTCATTCAGTGGGAGCTCCTATGACATCTACATCAATTGAATACAATTCTCAGACTGAAAATAATGAAGTGAGTGTTGATAATGTTTGGTCTTCATTTAATTCAAAAATTGGAGGTTTGCAAAATAGAGAAAATCCTCCCCAAAATAGCAATGATGTCGCAAGAAATTTGGAGGAACCATGGTGGTCTGAAATTCCACTAGTTACTGTAGAGCATACAACACTCTATCCACCGCATTGTGAGTTATTTTCTCCATGCCATGTTGCACAGCCATCACACGCAACACACTCACTGCAATCACCATCTTCCCCACACCCCGTGAGCTCCCTGCAGCTTCCACACCCCGCAGTCTCCTCTCCTTCTCCCTGCGGATTCTTTGCAACCTCCTCTCACTCTTTGCGGGACTTGCCAACACTGCAGGCTCCCCATGAACCCCCCACAACGTCCTTCCCCTCTGCACAAGCTCTCTCCCATGAGCTCCCCGCCTACTCTCATGCCATGACCTCTCCACCACCCCATCCCCTGCACTCACCTGCTGCTACGGGGTCTCTACCACCATCGTGCATCCAAACTGCCAATGGTGATGTGGTAGTCCCCTCCCGTAGACCCAGCTCCCTGCACAAACAATCATTGTAGGCAGAGCACGATGCTTCTATAGGTTCATTTTCTCGCAAATTCCCTGCACACAATGTGGACAAAAATCCACAAGTTTTCGCATACCCTGCAGATAGGAAAACAAACAAGGATATTAGTAGAGACATTAATAGTGGGAGCAATGTAAATGTACATAAACAAGGAACACATAATGGTTCTACTACTCCAGCCAAGAGTCAATTGAGGAAATCAACCAGATAGAGACGACCTCCTACAAAGTTCCTTGATTATGATTTACTGTTTTGTGAAGAGACAAAACCTTCTTTGCTCATCTTTGATCAAACAGAGCTTGCAACATACAAAGAGGCTTGTAAAAATATAGACCATGATAACTAGCACGCTGCAATGTGCGAAGAAATGGATGCAATAGTGAGAAATCAGACATGGGATCTGGTGCCACTTTCGCCTAACAGAAAGGCATTAAGAAATAAATGGGTATACAAACTAAAAGATAAAGTCAATGGTCACAAAAGATTTCGAGCAAGACTGGTTGTAAAGGGTTATGCTCAGCAGCAAGACCTCGACTTCAAAGAAATTTTCTCACCAGTAGTTAAAATGACTACCATCCGAGCAGTATTGGGCTTAGTTGCAGCCTGGGATCTTGAACTTGAACAGCTCGATGTGAAGATGACTTTTCTCCATGGCGACCTTGATGAGGAACTATTTATGCATCAGCCAAAATGGAAGGGTTTATTAAAAAGGGGTAGGAACACCTTTATTGTAGATTGAAACGTAGTTTGTATGGGCTTAAGCAAGCCCCCCGGTAGTGGTATCTTAAATTTGACAAGTTCATGATTGATCACAAGTTTACTCGCAGTGAGTCTGATCCTTGTATCTATTACAAGAAGCTTCCTAATGGCGAATTTGTCATTCTTCTCCTTTATGTGGATGATATGCTAGTGGCTGGCACAAGCATGAGGATTGTGAGTGAACTTAAGACTCAATTAGCAAAAGAATTTGCCATAAAAGATTTAGGGGTAGCAAAGAAGATCTTAAGAATGACTATTTTTTAGGATAGAAAAAAGAGAGAACTCAAACTATCTCAGCTAGACTACATTAAAAAAGTCTTGGACAGATTTGGTATGGCAGATGCTAAGTTTATTTGTGTACCCTTAACCTCTCATTTTCAGTTGTCTTCTCAATTGTGTCCTAAAACGCAAGAAGATAAGGAGTTTATGGATAAAATTCCATACAAATCTGCAGTTGGAAGCCCCATGTATGCTATGGTGTCTACTCGACTGGACATTGCTCATGCCATTGGATTGGTGAGCAAATTTAAGGCTAATCCAAGCAAATCACATTGGGAAGCGGTTAAGTATATCTTGAGGTATCTCAAAGGTACTTCTGATTTTTTGTTTATGGTTTGGAAAGGACAAGGTAGTTTTGCAAGGGTTTACCGATTCTAATTTTGCCAGTGACTTAGACAAAAGAAAGTCTACTTTTGGTTATGCTTTCACATTTGTCGGGGCAACGATTAGTTGGGCTTCAAAATTGCAACATACAGTTGCTCAATCAACCTCGGAAGCAGAATACATAGCCCTTTCTAAGGGAGCAAAAGAGATGGTATGGTTGCAACTCTTGTTCAGTGAGTTGGGTTTGAAGCAATCAGATTTTGCTTTTTTTTGTGATAACAGCAGTGCAATTTTTATGACTAAACATCAGACATCTCAACTGCAGTCAAAACATGTTGATGTTTGCAGTCATTATGTTCGCCATATGGTCAATCAAGGCAAGTTTCATGTAGATAAGATTCATTCTGACCTGAATCCAGCTAATGTGCTCACTAAAGTGGTTAAGTGGGAGAAGTTCGATTTCTGCCAAGCTTCTCTCGGCCTTTCCAATAACTGATAGCAGAACTAAGTGGGGGAATCTACTTGTTGCAACAGTTCATTGGCCTTAAGTGGGAGATTGTTGGAAGTTGAAGCCCAACGGACTCCTTCCTTGTTTGCCACCAAAACTCTTGGCTATTCATATACTCTTTGCAAGCTCTTTAAGAGTTGATTGTAATTCATTTCTAAAGGTTAATTGCTGGAGCTGATTGCAGCTGTGTATATGTAAACCAGATTGGTGAATAATAGAGTGATTCCCCTGCTTCAAGTGTGGATATAGGCAATTGCTGAACCACGATAAATCTGTGTGTCTCATTGTTTGTGTTGTGTGTTGTTAATTCTATTTATCTGCTGTTTTCAATTCAATTTTTCATCCTAACAACCACTAGCCTCCATCATTGAATTTTGAGAATATGTTGTTGTTGGGAAAGATTTAAGAATATCGATGAAATCTATTACTGCATATAACAAATAATTAACAATTTAAATCTAGGATATTTCTACAATTAACAATAATGCTTAAAATGTTTGAAATTTTTTTAACATTGACAAACATTTTAAGAATCATACAGTTGTTCAATTTTTTCTGTAACAAATGCTGTCACGTCTCCTCACGTATAAATGCAAAAAAACGGATGGTGTCAAAATGCACTTAAAATGCTACCAAAATTTAGTTTCCATCAGACGAAGGGCTAAACTACAATGACGGAAAAATAAAGCATCAACGACACGCAATGTTACAACAGTGAATGCACTTTTGTTTAACGGGCGTTTCGTTTACAAAGTACTACGTTAATTAAATCGATTTTTTCCGTTCCCGTTACATCTTTTACGTAGGTAAGACAACGGTAAGTATAAAACTATGAAATCGAAGCATCCAATTAATTTGTTAACAATGAAACGCCTATAAAATCGTGTGAGAAATGCTAATAATATTGTAATATAGAACTAAATATATAATAACATTACGATAATAGATAGAGAAGCCGCGGCTTCTTTAACAACAATATTTAAGAGTAAATAATTCATGTGTCCCGTCATCCTTCTCATTGGCAAAATCGACATGTAGTAATACTACTATTGTCCACTGCAATCTAAACCACGTCTCCTTTATTTATAGTCTATATATTCTCCTCGGACTTGCTATCTGCAACTAGAAAAAAAAAAGAAAACTTAGTTAATCAATCATTTAAGAGATGGAAATGTAAAATGAGTTGAAACGGAATTGTGAACTTACAAAATGTCTAATAACTAGGATGAGGTGGAGGAGAGTTATGCATGGGAGGAGGACTGTATTGTCCATGCTTTGGTGGAGGGTTTATTACTGACTTGGGAGGAGTTTTCTTCAAGGGAGGATGCACTTCAGCAGGACCATTGGTTATGGGGGAGCCTGGCTTGTGATAGAGAGGAGCATTAGCAGGAGAAAAGGGTGGGAGTTTGTGGAAAGGAGGCGGCTTTGGAACAAATGGAGAAGGGTGGGGTGATTGTGGCTTTGGAAATGTAGGAGAGTGAGCGTCTTTCATAGGAGGCTTCTTCTCGAATGGAGAAAGGAAGTGAGGTTGTGGGCTTTGTAGTGGCGGTGGGAGCGTAGGTGGGTGAGCTCCTGGTAATGGCTTTCCATTGTGGTGGAAAGGACTAGGCAATGGCCTCTCCGATAAACACACTGACACAAATGCCAACAAGACGATGAGTACAAAAGAATGGTGAAGAGCCATCGCTAATATTGTTGATGGTGAGATGAAATGGTGCAAGGATTGAAGAGTATTTATACACAAACCGGTGAAGGCGGGCGCAGTAGAAACTTCCAATTCACACTGCTCATCTACTTCATTTTACAATAAATAAATAAATTAGAAGACTAAAGCTTATACGTGGCGTGAATTGAAACAAAAGTCAAGATTTGCGTGTCGACGATTGTCCACAAAGTCGACTTTTTTTCAACGTGTCTACGACAAATTTCGTTCGTTAATCACGCATCGATTAAGGAGTTGGAATAATATTTCTGCGATTCTCAAAGTCCAAATATTTGGCACTCTGCGGCATTAGCGTCTCCTTTTGAGAAAGGGAAGGACGTTTCACATGTGGAGGCAAACCGCAGAAAGTGAGGGAGATTGAGAGGGATATTCAATGTTTAGGCGCGTGAATGCAAATGGGCTGGATCCGACTTGAACGCTAAGTTATTCTAAAGTCTTGCCTTTACCTTGTAGGCTACAATTAGAGGTATTGATGTAACTCGTGGCTCTAAATTGATCGATCTACCTCCATTTATATATACTACCACCTACTCTAAAGGCTGCGGTTAAACTGGCTCCAAAAAGTGCGTGTTATTGTACAGTTTTCGCATAACTTTTGTCTTAGTCGAAAATTACAGATTCTTGATTGTGATCAGTAGAACAAGCTGCGGCTTTGATTTTTCGAAAAAGTCAATAACACACTTTTTGGAGTCCGTTTAGTCGCATCCCTACTCTTAAAGGAGGTGCAATGGTTAGGCCGATAATAAGATATATTTTGAATAATTTATTGCAGGAACAAATCTCAAAATATAAAATGTGTATGTATAATCATTTATAATCTACATAAAAAAAATTTAAAAATATAAAATCTAAATAACGGTTGTGATTAGATTTTAGGTCATGGTTAGGATTAACCATGATCTTAATTCTAATTGTGAATGTTAAATTAATTTTAATCTTTATCATATAAAACCCTTACCTAACCTTTTATGTCATCCTATTGTGGATTGTGGGGCCCTCCTCGAAAATAGAACACACAATGAAAGCTGGGAAAATACTCTTATGAGGTTGCTAGTATGCCATAACTGGACATGTTTTTCTATGCTAACCCTAAAAGAAATATATCAATACTAGGACACATCAATCTTGTATCATGTGAATGCTCCTATGAATGCTTTGACAAAACTTGATTTCTTTTAGTGCACCACTTGAAATGTGCAATACAAATTTTATTTGAAGAGAAAGATATTCTTTATTGTATTAGAATAAATGAATTAAATACTTTTAAATACAATGAAATAGCAACACAATGTGTGAATTTGTGTTTAGTTGGCCCTAAAAAAGAAAGATAAAGCTGGCAAAGAGATCAAATTTTAATATTAAATTTTGAATTAGGGAGGGATTAATTTGTTACCACGGACTCATCTTCAGGTTTTTAGTGCTAGTTACAATGACTTTATTACAAAGATACCATGGGATCCTAAAGTGAAGAAGGAAATTGTTAGTGCTAAGTTTTTAGACATTTCAAATGTTTTTATAATTATATAACAAATTTCTTCCTAAAATGTAGAACTATTGACCTTTCATAGTTTCAAAATTTTTCGCTTCATTTAACTATTTGTAATACCTATATCGTTACTACTAGTTTGTTCCTTTGTTAGTTTTTTTGTAGTCCTAATTACCCTTTTCGTAGTAGGGTTAGGGCCCTATCAAAAACTTGTCTTATTTTAATCAAAATCATTTGTTATTCAAATGAATTAAAAATTTATAAAGTGATGACACATTCCTCATTTTCATAATCTATACCGAAGACTTTATTCAAGTCTTACTAGCTACCAAAAGTCACTAGTTGCATATGATGTTTAGCTTAAAAAAAAATTGACTAGACCTGCACACCCTCAAGCTTGGACACTTAAGAGACCGATTCATCTAGGTTGAATTATAACTCTCATGCCTAACCAAAATCATTTTCTAGAACATCTCCCTATTCAATGATACTTTACTATATTTAGTTTTGATTTCATCTATTACATTTTTCTTTTAAGATTTATTAGTTGAACTAAAAGATTTATTTAAAAGGTGTAGCAAATATAGTTATATATGAAAACTTGAAACAATACATTTCTTATTGTTTTATGAATTTTATGCTACTCTTGTAAGCCCCACTATTGAGCACTAATTTGTAACCAGAATTCACTTCTTTGTTTACAAAACTACTTTTAGGATCTAATATTCTACTTATAATATTGCTACTCCAATCCTACAACCAAACTCTTAAACCCTCTTTGTTATGTGTGAATATTTGGAAACTAATTACACTTTTGTGATTAGATATTTGTTTCTAAAATGAAAAAAATATCGTTATATATGAACTACCAAACTCCACCTACACTTTTGTAGCTACAAAACAATATTCAAGCACCAAAAGCTTTATAATTTCTTGAGTAATTACAAAGTTAAAAATTTATAATTTCAAAAATTTCCACAATTTCTAGTTAGTTTCTAATTTATTTTACCATATTTAGGATTATTACAACTATGAAACCTTAATAGAGGGTCATGTATAAGATCAAAGAGGTTATTTCCAAAGTAATCTTGGATATGAAAATTTTCATTGATATGGATCATCTAGGAAAGTAATTTTAAAATAAATTGACACATAAATAAATGAGAAGAAGGCCAATGATAGAATCAACAACATCATTTGGAATTAAATGATTCAAGACTTTTATTTCTCAATCTTGATATTATCTTTGTAACCTTTGATGATCTATTATTAGTTCTATAATTGATAGACTAATGAAATAAAAAAATCTACAAGCCAAATTTTTTAATAGGTTATGCTTGGATACATATGCAAGATCTTTGAAATCTTAACCCATGATAAATATTTAGTTATATCAATTAGAGTATTCTTATAAATCCCTTTTTCAACAATAATTTAGGTTGTGAGATAAGGTTGTGAGATGGTTATGCTTTATTTACAAAACATGTCATTTTTATTTTAGGCCTATTTTATAGAATTGTTCCCTCTTCACTATAATTCCACCTTACATTTGTTAAAGTTATCCTATTTTATTCTATAATGGCTTTCCTTCTTACTTAGAGTGTATTTCTTATGTAAAGTAGTCTTCTTTAGAATCGTGATGTTATTAGCAATTGGTGACTAGTATCACCTAAGATTGGTTCTACCCTTTCTATAACAATTTTAAAGAGTTTCATTCCTGTATGGTGGGTTTGTGAATTTCATATAGTAGTGTGGTGGAAATGGATTTACAGTTCCTTTTTATTTTATCCTTTTGAGGTCATAGCTCATTTTTTCATTGATGTATTTTTAATGTTTGATGATCATTGAGTATTCCTTACTTTCACATGGATAACCAATTTAAAAGTAGGGTTTGTAATGTTTACCTACCCCATTATTTATTTTCCAGCTTCACTAATAATGGTTCAATCTTCAATATTGACATGGGTTACTTTTTAAATGTTTATTGTTGATTGGCTTAGTGGGGTTTGGGAAAAAAGTTGAGGATTGATGTTACATTTTCAAGAATGATTCATAAAGGATTATAGTGTTTTTTAAACCCATGCCATGCAAGAATGAGTGCTACAAAAATAATTCTAGAAATGTACAACTAGTAAATCTATTATTACAGTAGTTAATTAGTCTTTTGACAGCTTGAATGAGTATTTTTTTTCTATTTCTATTTTGATATGGCTTGTTATTAAAGACGTACTGACTCAATTGTGGGATTTATTGCCTAAACTCCTTGCCCTAGAGCATAAAGTTCTTCAAGTAGAGGAAACTCAAAATACCTTGCAACATATGGATGCAAGGTTATTAGTTGTTTTTAGGTCACCAAGAGAAATATGGAAAATCCTAT
Source organism: Cryptomeria japonica (assembly GCF_030272615.1). Classification (NCBI taxonomy): domain Eukaryota; kingdom Viridiplantae; phylum Streptophyta; class Pinopsida; order Cupressales; family Cupressaceae; genus Cryptomeria; species Cryptomeria japonica. Next base: position 31,893 of record NW_026729297.1, read on the forward strand.
AGAAGACTCTATTGTGGCTATTTAAGAATATTTTCATCATGTCAATGTTAATTCTAAAGAAAATATGGGGAGCAAAAATCCTAAATTTGATGTTGAAAGGGATGCAACTATGGAATATATTTTGAAAGTTACTCCAAAAGATAATACTACCATCCCAAATCATTTGCCCAATACAACTACTGGATAGCCAAAGAATAGCTAGCCATTGGCATTAGACAAGATTAGAGATAAGGTGATTAAAGAAATGAACAAAAAAATTTCAATATTTTCATGATCAAGTAGAATCAAAGGGGGTTGTAGTGTCTTTACCTAAAAAGGGTTTGAGCGATAAAGAAGGTTAAAATCTCTCCATTGACAACCATCCATTCTCAAGTGAGGATGAAATATGAGAGGGGCTGATAAGAATGTATCTTCTATGGAGAAGAGAGGAGAGAAAAATAAGAGAAAACACCTTACTAGAAGTGAAGGTGAAGAAAAGAAAAAAAAAAGGGGGGTGGGAAGGGAAAAGAAGACAAAATACCCAAGTGTTTTGACAAATTTAGGAACAACAAAGAAGGGGAGTTTAAATTAAATAAGGAGAAATTTGAATTGCAATAGTTGGAACAATAGGGATGAACTTGATAAGATTTTAGTTAATCTTCAAACTTGACATTACCCATGCAAAGGGAGTTCCTAGATATGTATGTTCTTCATTAATAATTTTGATATAAGGAGCTTAATTGTGGTCTATGGGTTGATCTGGAATTGGTAAGTAAACTGATATTGTTTATACCTGAGGTATGGATGGCTGAATGTATTGACATGTAATGTGGATGTCGTTTCTAATCATGTGGGATTTTTTCCTTATGACAGTAGCTTGGAGCCTTTGTTATCACATCAAATTTGATGTTTGCATTTGTGGATTGGTTTGTCTTCACCTTGGCTTCTTCCTTTTCTTCCATTTCCTGAATGTTGGAGGATGGGAGTAGTTCTTGCTTGAGATGGTGGTCACTTTGATTTTATTGTAGGTATCTTGATGGAGCATGAGATAATATTGGATATTCATGCAGTTTCATGTATGGTTATGATGATGTATTTCATTGATTGTCCCATATGCAAATGTATACAATAAGTGGGATAATATGTTGTAGATGTTGCATAATGTATATAATATTTTATTTATTATTATATGTGTGGTACACCTTTGGGCACCTAGATGGATGTGCATCACTAGGAGTTAACATTATTGGGGCCACTTTATGTGTTGTATATAATATTGAAAAAAAATCTAATGTGGGTCTCACATTGGAGAAATGTATTTAATTTAATACTAGGAAAATATTAATAAAGTGAAAACTTAGTACCCAATATTAAATGTGGGGTCAATGGTTTTTTAAACTCATGGTTTTGATTCACATGATATGCTCTACCAGTCGGTTATATTTATATGTGACATTGATTCTATATAAGCAAGCACATGTTTAGTTGTTAAGGGTGGTTGGATGAGTGAGTTGTTATTATTGAGTCTTTATGAGGAGTGCATATGTCAAGCTTGGCATGGGATGTGTAGATTCATACTTGGACACATGGAGAATGTATTGAAGGGCTTGATGTTTTAGAAGTATTCATTGTAACTTTACAAGTGTTTTGTGTTGCTTTATTGCTTGATAATAAGAATGAGTATGGATGCTTTTGGAAGCTCGATTTTTCCCTCATGAGAATTTTCCTACAGTATATCTTGTGTTATCTTGTGACTTGTATATTTGTTTTGGTATAATTGTTATTATGTAAGTTTGTATGCATGCTTTTCTCTCATAGCTTATATAGAAAATTGATTAAATGAACTGAATTATGAAACATAATTTCCAATTCGTATTACAATTGGTGTCAATGACAGGGAATGCTACAACAATGAACGGATTTTTGTTTAACATGCATGGCTCTTTTTGAAATTACAGGCCTTCCAGGACAAAACGATTACAATTATGAAGTGAGATTTACATCTTCCGCACAGGTAAGACTACCGTAAATAAAAATATATAAAATTGAACAGGCAAGTAATTAATTTATTAACAAAGGAAAGTCCATTAAAATAGTACGAGACGTGCTATTATTATTGTAATATAAATTTATTTATAACATAACAATACGATAATACATAGACAAGCCGAGGCTTCTGCGTTACACCGATAACAGCATCGACGAGTAAATAGTTCATGTATCCCGTCGTCTCTCTCATCAGCAAAACCAACAAGTACTAATACTACTATTGCTCATTACAATCTAAACGACATCTCCTTTCCTTATAGTCTATATATTCTCCGCGGACATTCTATCTGCAACAAGAACAAAAAGAAAACTTAGTTAGTGACCCATTTAAGAGATGGAAATATAAAATGAGTTGAAACGGAATTGTGAACTTACAAAATGTCTAATAAGTAGGATGAGGTGGAGGAGAGTTATGCATGGGAGGAGGATTGTACTGTCCATGCTTTGGTGGGGGGTTTATTATAATAGGCTTGGGAGGAGATTTCTTCAAGGGAGGATGCACTTCACCAGGATCATTGAATAAAGGAGAGCCTGGTTTGTGATAGAGAGGAACATTAGCAGGAGAGAATGGTGGGGGTTTGTGGAAAGGTGGGGGCTTTGTAATAAGGGAAGAAGGGTGGGGCGATTGTGGGTTTGAAAATGTAGGAGGGTGAGCGTCTTGCATGGGGGGCTTCTTCTCAAATGGGGACTTCTGAATTAAGGGAGAAGGGTTGTGTGGTTGTGGGCTGTGAAGTGGTGGTGGTGGGAGCGTAGGAGGGTGAGCTCCTGGTAAAGGCTTTCCATTTTGGTGGAAAGGAGGAAATAGCCTCTCCGAAGAGCACACTGACACAAATGCCAACAACAGGATAGGTAGAAGTGATTGATGAAGAGCCATCGCCATTGTTGATAGTGAATTGAAATATTGCGAGAGTTGGAGTATTTATACACAACCAGGTGAAGGTGAGCGCAATAGAAACTTCCAATTCACACTGCTTATAAGAAAATTAATGGTTGTACGTTGCGTGAATGACAGAAAAGGCAAGATTTGCGAGTACGAGATTGTCCACAAACTTTACTTGTTTTCAGACGCATGGACGACAAATTTATTGTGTTAATCAGGCATCAATTAAGGAGTTGGATTAATATTTCGGCGGTTCTCAAAGTCCAGATATTTTGGCATTTTCAAGAGTTTAGATGCGACATTAGCGTCTCCTTTTGAGAAAGCTAAGGAAGTCTCACATGTGAAGGCAAACTGAAGAAATTCGGGGAAAAGGATATTCAACGTCTAGCCATGTGAATCCGCCTACAACAACGTTCGGAAAATATTTACCTGATTGTCTAATAAAGTTATTCTGAATCCTTTCCTTATCTTTCACATAGTAAACCGATATTTATCACATTTATGTTATACTAATCGTTCATAGTATTCCACCTTGTAGGCTTATATTCAAAGTAATAAATAAGTTTTCTCAAAAAATAAATCTGTCATTTTCTTTGTAGTCGACTTTAGTCTACATCATCCTTCCCGTGGGCTAAGTTTAGTTTTAAGTTTAATTCAATAAAATGTATGTAAGTACAATAAATTAAGAATGGTAAATAAGAAATTAGTGTCAATTGTGTGATTAAGATGTTTTGTTGATCTTGTGTACAAATGTACATCTAACAATTTAGGATTAATTTAAAATTACAATTTTTTTGTAAGTATGCATTTATATTGTGTATTTTATATATTTTAGTCTTTTATTTTAGTTGGTTGACCTTCACTTCTTTGTCTTCTAATATTTGACAAATTAGTGGTATTTATAAAAAACTTTATTAGGCTAGTAGTATGTTAAAAGGAGATATATTTTTCTAAGTGAACCCTCAAACATATGTATGAATAATTAAAAATAACAAGCTTCTATCACACAAATGCATTTTCATTAGCATTTTCATGCCCATGATTTACCATTGATAACTAGTCTAAGAATACATGAAATGAACTATTTTGCCCGCCCATGTTGTAAAATTTTGAAAAACTATGCCTAAGTCTTTGGCTTTTTGGCTAAGTCCAGTGGTTATTAAACTTTAGTTGGCTCCCAACATGGTTTCCACAACCTTGCCATGCCACAATATGGTTTTCATGACATCCCAAAGATTTTCTTGTCATAAGTTTCAAAATCTCTTACAAAATGATTTTCAAAGGTTCGAAGTGATTTTTAAACCACTATCTGGTCCCAACATAAGTTTGGAAAACTATGTTGGCTTGTGCTCGTAACTCCCAACTACTCAGAAGAAGAAGTGCACATTCTCAATGAAATCTCAGAAAGACATGTCTTTTGACATTGGAATTTGATTATGGAACCAATATCAGCTTTGACATGTCAACAACCCCACTCTCAACCATATGAATAAAAGGGAATTAAGAGGCTATGGTGAAAAGAAACCAAGGACTCCACATGAAAAATTCTACTAGTTCATAGGATTAAAAGATATCCCTTTCAAATTTCCAAGTCTATCAAGTTCAAATCAGAATCCTAACATCCTACTAATCAAATCCAACATATATCTACATTTAAGGAGCAAAACATTCAACCATGCAAGTTTGGTCAATTATATCATGTTTCTTAATGTTGAAACAACACACTAATATGTTACAAGACTTCACTCCATCACATTAAGCCTTGTGTAAGATTCCATGAAAGGGTTTCATACTTGAGGTAATATCCTCTCAATTCAACATTTTATTACTTGTTTAGTTTATATCCTTGTAAGGGCACGCACCCAAAGCTCATCATTAGCCATTGTATAAGTGGAAACACTAACATGGGGTTTGACTTAGGAATGCCCTTAATGGCACAATATTTTTTTTTTATTTTTCATGTGTGTGGATGTAGATCTTATAGTGGGAATGTTATATATAACTCTACAACAGATGGTGATAGACTTCAAAATTTGAATGAATGAAAAAGCTTCACACTAGGGCACTTAGTGCTCTTACTCTATCATTTTGAGATGGATTTTTTGCAAAACATCGGTACATAACCTTATAATTATTTTTTCAATCATCTACAATGATTTCAAACACCTTTAGACTAGGATGCCCAACACCCCTCTCTAACACAGTCTACTCCAAATTTCAAATCTAGATTCTTCTTTGTTTGTCTTGTAGATTTGTCTTGTTTCAATATTTCATAGTGTATCTTTTATTTACTATTAATTATAATCATTTTTTTTCATCATTTACCTATTTCATCTGCACACACTTCACTATCTCATTTATTTTGCAGCAAAGGAACTAAATCAAAGTTCCTAGCCCTCCTTTTAGGACTATAGTTAGGCCTATTCATTTTCCAATGTTATGAAAGGAATTGGAATATTTAGTTTGCATTGATTGACCCAAGATCCCATATTCCAACATTTCACTTTCACATCAGTAAATTTATCCTCCTTCAAGATTGAAAAAGACTCTTGATATCAACTCCATTTCAATTGTAATATTTTGATTTTTTTATTACCATCCATATTTGATTATCCTTCTTTTAATATCATTATCTAATAGTTATTTTATTCAATATTTTATGGAACCACTTGAAAAAAGTCACCATTGCCTTATATCCTGATACTTGAACATTCCACTTTGATAATGAAAAGAATAAATATTCAACTACATAGAAAATAACAATAAGACCAACTTAAGTGTTTGTCCCACATGACTATAAATTGCAGATTTCCTATTTATAAATAATTGATCATTTTGTAGGCAGACTTTGTAAACTCTCATGCAACCAAATTTTGACTAAGACGAATGGAAACACATCTTATAAATTAAAATCAATATAGTATATCTCCAAAGAAAATAAATCCTTTTATCTTCTTTTGATATTGCATCTCACACTAAAGAAAAATTATTTTCTTATCATTGCCTTTTAAAAAATGCCATATAAATTTTCAAATGAGCAACATAAATTTTTGATCAAGCGGACACAGCAAAATAAAAAGTATATCATTCCAAACCATCTCTACAAAGGAACATACAATAACATATCACAATCATGTGTATGGGAGAGGATCCAGTTCTTGAGCACATTCCAATTGTTGTGTTGGTAGTTATTTATTTAATACCCATAGTTGTTGATTTATGTCCAATTTTTTTTACAACATTGCACCAATAGTTGTGAATTTAATACCCATAATTGAATGAAATGTACCCTTAGTTGTAAGAGACAACCAATCATGTGATGCCACATCAACTACACAAGTATGGGGGCCCCTTATGCATGACTATTGGTCTCACCTTTTTTGGGGCTTTTTTGGACACCTTGACAAAAAGCATGGTGATGTGGCATCATATTTGATGATGTGGTCCTGAAACCTTAGTTATAAGAATGGACTTGCCAAGTAAGTTGCTGTAAAAAAATGGGAGTGATTTGAAATTTCCATGCAGAATTTTGAGAAGTGCGAAGTTAGGGTGCTCAACTATTGGGTCCTCTCCCTTAGTTAGTATTTATTCTCTTGATGATTTGTAATGTAAATCTCCCTTTTTGACCTTCTGTGTCCCTTGGTTTTCACACATAAAATCAATTTCCCACAAGATAAAGGATGAGTGGATGATCTAACCATTAAAAACTCTTTTCATTGAAATGAATTTTCACTTTATAAGTTGATTTCCTATGTGGCAAAATGCCTACACTCGTTTAGCTAATAAGGAAAAAAGAAATCTACTATTAATTTAAGAAAGAATATAAAATAGTAATGGAGGAGGATTTATCTTATTACATTCATTTTCCTTATTATATTTTGAGAATATATTGTTGTATAAAACAATTTCTATCATTGTCTATGATAAATAATTAATTGCATAAATTAATATCCATAACCCATTACTAGGACTATCATTTGCTTGCTTAATATGACAAAAACAATTATCATATAATTCTTAAAAAGTTTATAAAATTTTAATACTCAGAAACAATCTAAGAATCATACTGTTGTTCAGTGTTTGTTACAAATGCTATCACTTATGATATAAATGTACACTAGTATACCTATATTTTAGAGAATCTATGTAAAATTCATCGAGAGATATCAAATTCCAAATATTTAACATTCATAAGTATGAATAAATCATTGTATTCAATGCGACAAATAGGAGCTACGCAAGAAAATACTTGCAACAATCAAAAGATTCACTATAAATATGTTATTAGAGGCATTATGCAAGAAGATGAAAATAACTCAACACATGTTTCATAAATCATCATATTGATAGAAGAATATGTATTTACATATAGCATTTTTGAATGAAACCTCACATAATATCCCACAATTCATAAATATGAATAAATCACCATGCATTCTCTTTGACAAATGAGAGCTATGCAAGATAATACTTGCAAGAATCAAAAGATTCACTATAAATATGTTATTAGAGGCATTATGCAAAGAGATGAAAATAGTTCAACACATGCATTATAAATCATTATTTTGATAGAAGAAAATGTATTTGCATTAAAACTCTTGTAATATAAGATATCTTATGTGTGATCCTAGTTGATGTTCTAGCTTCCATTCAAATAAAATAAATTAAAATATTAAAAAATAATTTATAAAGAAGTAAATTATAAACTTATAATTCACATAGCTGATATGACAAAGAAAAACACACAAGCTTCAAAAAAATGGATAGCAGAAGAACCCCCAAGAGGGAAACTATAAAATGGACAGTTTTAAACCCATTCAAGAGCAAATTATTAGCTGAAATTGTAGATTTAGATTTAGTGACTAACAGGTATTGATGCAAAGCGAATAGCAAAGGGAGCCCCACTCGAATCATTAAATTTCATCTCTGTGTGCATTAAATACCACTGCACCACATTACTCTGCCACGTCAAATTTTTCGTAATAAGCATTTTTTTTGTTTACGGACAATATTGATCCATCGATCCCATTGTAGATCGCCTCTCGACAAAAAACTCGAATGGTGTCACAATAAAGTAAAACAGGTGAAGGCGAGCGCAGTAGAGGCTTCCAATTCACAGTCCTCAGCAACTATATTTTACAACAAATAAATGAATAAGAAGACTAATGGCTATACGTGGCGTGCATAACTGAAAAGCCAAGATTTTCCTGTCGGAAATTGTCCACAAAGTCGACTTGTTTTCCACGCGTGTACGACAAATTTATTGCGTTAATCAGGCATCAAATGAGCTAGAATAATATTTCGGTTGTTCACAAAGTACAAATATTTATATTTGGCACTTTGAAGAGTTTCTCTAAGAAGAGGAAGTGAGGGAGAGGGAGAGGGATATTCAATGTTTAGCCGTGTGAACGCAAATGGTCCGGATCCGACTTGAACGCTAACTTATTATAAAGTCTTGCCTTTACCTTGTAGGCTACTATTCAGTTATTGGCGTATGTACAATAGTCTTGGCTTTCCTTCTTACTTAGAGCGTTATTCTTATGTACAATAGTCTTTCTTTACAATCACGATGTTATTAGAGATTGCTGATTAGTACGGCCTATGGTTGGTTCAACGCTTTCTATAACAATTTCAAAGAGTTTCATGCATTTATGGTGAGTTTGCAAATTTCGTATAGTAGTGTGGTGGGAATGGATTTGTGGAACTTCCTTTTTATTTTATCCTTTTGTGGTCATAGCTCATTTTTCATTGATGTACTTTTCATGTTTGTCTAACATTCAGAATTCCTTACTTTCACATGGATAACCAAAATTAAAATAGGGTTTGTGATGTTTACCTGCCCTATTATTTATTTTTCAGCTTTATTTATAATGGTGAATTCAATCGTTAATATTGATGGGTTGATTTTTAAATGTTTATTGTTGAGTGGTTTAATAGGGTTTGGGGAAAAGGTTGGGGATTCATGTTACATTTTCAAGAATGATTCATAAAGGGTATTTTGTCATGTTTTTTAAACCCATGCCATCCAAGAATGAGTGCTGCAAAGTAATTTTGGAAATGCCAGTAACTTTATTTTTAGATCAATTAATTGGTCTACTAACATCTTAAATGAGGAATTTTTTTCTATTTCTATTATGATATGGCTTGTTATTAAAGATGTACTAGCTCAATTGAGGGATTTCTTGCCCAAACTCCTTGCCCTAGTGGGTAAAGTTAGATCCAATTAGAGGAAACTCAAAATACCATGCCACATATGAATGCAAGGTTATTAATCATTTTTTCTCATGGCATTGATATGACAAAGCATATTGTTATTGACCTTGGAGGAAATATTCCAACATAGAGAAATAACCTTATGGGGGGCTCAAATTTATACTTTCTCTACAAAAAACAGGGTCACCAAAACAATAATTGCCCTAGTTTTAAACTAAGGCCTTTAAGAAACTCAATTTTTAGGACCCTAAGGACAATATGGAAAATCCTATGAAAGACTCTATCGTGGCTATGTCACAATATTTCCCTCATGTCAATGTTAATTCTAAAGAAAATGTAGGGAGCAAAAACCCTGAATTTGATGTTGAAATTGATACAGCTATGGAAGATATTTTGAAATATACTCCAAAAGGTAATACTACCATCCCTAATCATTTGCCTAATACCAATACTGGACAACCAAAGAATAGCTAGGCATTAGAATTGGACAAGATTAGAGGTAAGGTCAACGAAGCCAAGAACAAAAACCTTCAAGATTTTCTTGATCAAGTAGAATCAGAGGGAGTTGTAGTGTCTTTGCCTAAGAAGGCTTTCAAAGATAAAGAAGGTTCAAATCTTTCCATTGACAACCCTCCATACTCAAGTGAAGATGAAATATAAGAGTGGTTGATAAGAATATATCCTCTATGGAGAAGAGAGAAGAGAAAAACAAGAGGAAACACCTTAGTAGTGGTGAAAGTGAACATAAGAGGAAAAGGAAGAGAAAATAAGATAACATACCCAAGTGTTTTGATAAATTTAGGAACAACGAGGAAGGGGAATCTAACCTAAATAAGGATGACCTTTATTTGCATTAGTCAAAACATTAGGGGTGATATTGATAAGATTTTAGTTTATTTTTAAATTTGACATTACCCCATCCAAAGGGAGTTCCTAGATATGTATGTTCCTCATTAACAATTTTGATATAGGGAGCTTAATTGTGGTCTATGGGTTGATATGAAATTGGTGTAAGTAAAATAATAATATTTATACCCGAGGTATGGATGGTTGGATGTATTGACATGTGTTGTGGATGCCATTTCTAATCTTGTGGGCTTTTTGGCTTATGATGGTAGCTCAAAGTCTTTATTATCACATCAAATTTGACACTTGTGTGTTTTGGATCGGTTCATTGTCACCTTGGCTTCTTTCTTTTCTTCCATTTCTTGAATGCTAGAGGATGAAAGTAGCTCTTGCTTGAGATGGTGGTCACTTTGATTTTCTTCCAGGTATCTTGATGGAGCATGAGAGCATGATCAAGATTCATGTGGTTTCACATATGGTTATGAAGATGTATTTCATTGATTGACCCATATGCAATGTATACAATGTGGTATAATATTAGGATAATGTGGTGTACACCTTGCGTAATGATTAGAAGATTTTATTTATTATTAATTATATGTGTGGTATCTGGGAGTAAACACTATTGGCACCATTTTATTTGTTGTATGTAACATTAAGAAATATATTTATTGTGGATCTCACATTGGAGGATTGTATTTAATTTAATATTAGGTAAATATTAATAACTTACAATAAAAAATTAGTACCCAATATTAAATGTGGGCTCAATGGTTTTGTGAACTCATGCTTTTGATTCATGTGATATTCTTTACTAGTTGGTTGTATTTACATGTGAGGTTGATTCTATATAAGCAAGCACATGTTTTGTTGTTAAGGTTGGCAGCGTGAGGTGAGTGAGCTGTCATTATTGAGTCATTATGAGGAGTGTATATGTCAAGCATTGGATGGGATGTGTGGATTCATACTTGGGCACATGGAGGATGAATTGAAGGGATTCATGCTTTTGAAGTATCCATTATAACCCTATAAGTTATTTGTATTGCTTCATTGATTAAAAATAAGATGCAGTATAGATGCTTTTGGAGGCTAGGTTTTTCCCTCATCAGAATTTTCCTATAGTATCTCTTGTGTTATCTTATGGCTTGCATATTCAAATGATATTGGAATATTAGTTATTATGTAACCTTGTATGCATTATTTTCTCTCATGGGCTATGTAGGAAATTGATTAAATGAAATGGTTATTGAAACATTATTTCCTAACATCCTTTACTCAAAAAAAGGTGGATGAAAAATTATATAGACAACTTGTTGGGAGTTGCTTATATCTACTATAACTAGACTAGAAATTTCATATGTAATTAGGATTATATCCAGATACATTGTGGATCCACACATTGAACATTGGAAAGAAGATAAAAGAATATTAAAATACAGTAAAGGTACCTATTAGCTTGAAATTGAATGCAAATATGGAGGAAAGCCTACTGTAGTTGGGTGTATAGATTCTGATTGTGCAAGTGATATAGGTGATAGAAAATCAACCTTAGGATACATCTTTCATCTTGGATCATAAGCAGTTTGTCAGAGTAGTAGAAGAAAATTAATAGTCTCGCCATCATATTCAAAGGTTGAATATATTGGTTCATCAAAGGCATCTCAAGAAGCATTATGTCTTAGTAGACTACTTGAAGAAACACAACATCCACAAAATTTTCCAACTATTATATTTTGTGATCCTAAAACACTATCAAGCTAGCAAAATATCTTTTATATCATGCCTGGTCTAAGCATATACAAGTACATCATTACTTTGTTTTTAACTTGATTGAAAGTCAAGTGGTGGAGATACAATTTTTTGGAATGAAATATCAAATTGTTGACATACTTATGAAAGCGCTACCTATGATAAAATTTCCCAAACTTAGATACTTGTTATATCTCAAGAAAGTTTCTATATATTTATTATTTTAAATTATACTCTCCAAATAAATATTTTGTAGGGATGTTGAAATAATAATGTTTATTTTGGAAAGCTCTCGAGAACTTTCTAATTTAACTTCTAGAAAACAACTATCCAACATAGAGAAACTTCCATTAGTTTCTAGGTTTTTCTTTTTAGAAGTTGTTTTAGCCATTCTATTATCTTCTAGAAATCTAAGTGAGGCCAATAAATTCAATGGTATCTATGTCATCATTGAAGAAAGAAATAATAGCATGCAGTTTTGTAATATATAAATGGTGACACTTAAGAATCATACTGTTGTTCAGTTTTGTTACAAATGGTGTCACTTATGATATAAATGTATAAAATGTTGAGAAACATGTGTCTCAACCTTGCAGTCTTTTTCTAGAAAATTCCAGAATTTGTTTGAGGTAGTTTTCCACATGTTTATGCATTGGAAAATGGTTAGTGAATTGTTAAAAATGAGTCTTGTCCATAGTAGAATATAGGTGGGCCATTTTTAGAGCCTTAATGACTCATTTTGTGACTTTTAAGAGGGTCTAAGCTAGGGGACAAAATTATGGACGGGATTACTATTTTAACCTAGTTGTTTTTCCATTTTGGAAATGTAAATGTCAAAAATGGGCACCATGTGGCATGGTGGTTAAGCCCATGGTTTTGTAAAACCACAAGTGGTTTCTAGGTTGTAAAATCACTATAAAAGGAGAGCTTGGGGAGGAGTTTGATAATTGAGTTTTTGCATGACTGGATGCTAGAAGGAGTCTCTCTGAGTTCGAGTTGTGGTGATGTGCTCCTGTAAGAACTTGCATTGCAAGTGTATTGTAATCAGCTTGATTTGATAATACATTTTGTGAGTTTTGGAGGGTGGGGTTTTTCTCCTAGAAGGGTTTCCCCACGGTAATCACTGTGTTATGTGTTCATTGCTATTTTGTTTATGCTTTATTGTGCATTTCTTGATATCTTAGTAATATTTAAGTTGAAAGTTGCATAACTGTCCTCTCAAGATTAGCATAGGAAGCATTTCCGCACACCTTTTCTTCCTTACAAGTGGTATCAGAGCCTGGCCAGTTTTGGTTCTATTTGTTGAGTACGGGGTTTTTTGAGCTAATCAAGATTTGAGTGGAAGCTTGTGCAAAGTTTTTCATTTTTGTGTTGCAGGATTGAAAAGATGACAAGCATTTTAGGGAGGATTGATGTAGAGAAGTTTTCTAGCACAAACTTTGAGATGTGGAAGCTGAAGATAGAAGATTTGTTGATTGATCAAGATCTACGGGATGCGATTGATGAGAATAAGCATAGGCCCACAGATCTGACTTTAGCCGCACAATATGATGTGACTAATAGAAAAGCTAAAGGTCTCATCAGATTGTGTCTTGCAGACTCCATTCTGATAAATGTCCATGAAGAATCTACTGTAAAGAAGCTTTGGAAGAAGCTAAGTGAGATCTACCCAGCGAAATCACTTGTGAACAAGATCTTCTTAAGGAAGAAATTGTATTCTTTGAGAATGGAAGAAGGTGGACGAATTTCTGAGCATCTGGAAAGCTTTAATATGTTGGTAACTCAGTTGACCTTTGTTGGGGTGCTAATGGATGAAGAAGAAAGATGTCAAATCTTGCTATGTTCATTGCCAGACTCATGGGACAACCTTGTGATGGCCATAGGGAGCACTGCAGTCATCTTGAAGATGGAGGATGTTGTTGGTTCTCTACTTTCTGAGGAGATGAGAAGGAAGGTTTCTCTAAATGCCAAAGAGGCTCTGAGTGTTCGAGGAAGACCAAAAGAAAGAGGCAAGAATGAAAAGCAGAATGGCCGTTCTAAGTCCAAGAATAAGGGGAGATCAAAATCTCCTGGTAAGTCCAAGGTAATTTGCTGGAATTGTGGAAAGCCCAGACATTTCCGAAAGGGCTATAAAGAAGAAAAGAAGAAAAAGAAGAAGAAGCAAGATTCTGATTCTGAGTCCGAGAAGGAAGATGGAGATGCTTTCATCGCAGCCTTGGCCACTCGTGCAAGTGACAATGCATGGTTAATAGACTCAGGGGCATCTTTCCACAAGACTCCTAATAGAAACTAGTTTAGTAAGTATGAAAATTTTGATGGTGGTAAGGTGTATTTGGGTGATAACTCAATACTTGATATTGTTGGTCATGGAAGTATTCGTGTGAAATTTTCTGATGGTAGAATTAGAAGATTTGATGGTGTCTTGCATATCTTGGGACTAGCAAGGAATTTGTTATCTGTTAGCAAGCTAATAGATGCGAGTGTGCATGTACAGTTTTCTAAAGCAGGTGTGAAAATGGTAAGAGGTGCTATGGTGATAGCAAGAGGAAGCAGATTGGGTACACTGTACTAGCTTGATGCATGCACAGTTGAGTACAATAGTACTTCTGATAAGATTGTGAAAAAGACTACTCAGTTGGAAAAGGAGAGGGTTTCTCTTTCAACAGATGGTCATGGTTTTTGGGTACCCAAGGGTGCTCTGTCTACCAAATCAAAGTTGCCTGCAGAGAAGACCATGTTATGGCACTAGAGACTTGGCCACATAGGTGAGAAGGGTCTACGGACCTTGAAAAATAAGAACCTTTTTGATGGGTTGAATGATTGCAATCTTGAATTTGATTTTTGTGAGCATTGCATCTATGGTAAACAAAACCGCATTCAGTTTTACTCGAGTTCTCCTAAGTCTTCATGTATTTTGGATCTAATCCATTCGGATGTATTTGGTCTAGTTGATGTTCCTTCTATTGGTAGATCAATTTATTATGTTTCTTTCATTGATGATTTCAGTAGAAGAACATGGGTTTATTTTCTTAGGAGTAAAACTGAAGTTTTCATTCGTTTCAAAGAATTTAAAGCAATGGTTGAGTTGCAGATTGGAAAGAAAATAAAATGTTTGAGAATTGATAATGGTGGTGAATTTTGCTCCGATGATTTTGAAACATTTTGTAAAGATTGTGGTATTAAAAGAGAGAAGACAACTCCGTAATCTCCACAACAGAATGGAGTTGCAGAAAGAATGAACAGAACCTTGATGGAGAAGGCTAGGAGTATGCTGAGTGGAGCTGGACTAGAACAAAAGTTCTGGGCTGAAGCTGTAGCCACTACCTGCTACCTGATAAACAGGTCTCCTACATCAGCTCTTGTTGATAAGACACCAATGGAAGTGTAGTTGGGCCACAAGCCTTCACTTAGACATCTGAGAGTGTTCGGTTGCGAAGCATATGCTCATGTGCCAAAGGAAAAGCGAACAAAATTGGACAACAAAGCTGTTAAATGTATTTTCATTGGATACAATTATGGTGTAAAAGGATACAAGCTTTGGAATCCTGTTGAACAAAAGGTATTTTATTCAAGAAGTGTTATTTTTAGAGAAACTAAGCCTTCTTCTGTTATAGTGCAGCCAGAACAAATAGAACAAAAGAAAGATGTGATTCAACTACCTGCTACACTGGAGAAAGTTGAATTGAGGCCCTTAGAAAGACAAGAAGTCAAGGAGAGCTCTATGAGTTCTGAATCATCAGAGGAAGAAGAGGTACCTGAAGCTGAACCTGAACTAGATCTTGCTCGAAGGTCTACTAGACAAAGGAAACCACCTGAAAGGTATGGGTATTCTCC
The DNA here is from genome assembly GCF_030272615.1 of Cryptomeria japonica. NCBI lineage: Eukaryota > Viridiplantae > Streptophyta > Pinopsida > Cupressales > Cupressaceae > Cryptomeria > Cryptomeria japonica. The sequence continues at coordinate 47,443 of NW_026729297.1, forward strand.
TGATGATTGGAGATGCATATTTGCATTGAATGCTAACATTGATGAACCGAGATATGTAGAAGAGGCTCTTGGTATGAATGATTTAGAGTCCTAGAAAATAGCCATGGATGAAGAAATGGCAGCTCTTAAGAGGAATGAAACATGGGACCTTGTACCATTGCCTGAAGGACGAAAGCCTGTTGGTTGTAAATGGGTGTTCAAGAAGAAGATGGGTTCAGATGGAAGCATTGAGAAGTATAAAGCATGTTTGGTTGCAAAAGGTTACTCTCAGGTTGAGGGAGTAGATTATGGAGAGATTTTTTCTCTAGTAGCCAAAATGACATCCATTAGATTTTTACTTTCTATTGCAGCAGCCTATGATCTAGAGATCGAGCAAATGGATGTGAAAATAGCTTTCCTTCATGGAGATTTGGAGGAAGAAATTTACATGACACAGCCAGAGCACTATGTGATGAAAGGTAAAAGTCATTTGATCTGTAAGTTGAAGAAATCCTTGTATGGTTTAAAACAGAGTCCTAGGATGTGGTACCAAAAGTTTGATACATATGTGTTGAGTTTGGGATTTGTGCGATCTAAATCTGATCACTATATATATTTTAAATCTGATGGTGATCGTTTCTTGGTCATTGCCCTATATGTCGATGACATGTTGTTTATTGGCAAAGGAAAAGGTTTGATTACAGAGTTAAAATCTCAGCTCTTGATAAAGTTTGAAATGAAAGATCTTGGTGCAGCTAGGCACATTCTGGGAATGGAGATTGTAAGAGATAGACAAAACAGAAAGCTTTGGCTAGGTCAAAGCAAGTATGTTGGTACTATTTTGAAAAGATTCAATATGCAGGATTCAAGACCATTGAGTGTTCCTATTACAATGGGAACAAAGCTTTCTAGTTCACAGTGCCCTACATCCCCATTGGAGATGGAAGAGATGAGTCGAGTACCATATCAGAGTGTTGTTGGAAGTTTGATGTATGCTATGGTTTGTACAAGACCAGACATTGCCCAAGCAGTGGGAGTTCTTTCTCGTTATATGTCTAATCCAGGAAGAGCACATTGGGATGCAGTAAAAAGAGTTTTCAGATACTTGAGGGGTACTTCGGAGTACTCGATATGTTTTCATGGAATAGGAAATGAGCATTCCTTAGATATTCGAGGCTATGTGGATTTAGACTGAGCTGGTGATGTTGATAGAAGAAGATCCACCAGTGCATATGTGTTTACATTATTTGGTGGTGCAATCAGTTGGATGAGCAAGCGATAGGCTGTGGTCGCTTTGTCCACTACTGAGGCAGAATATATGGCAGCTACTCATGCCTGTAAGGAAGCCATCAAGCTAAAGAGATTGTGTTCAGATATATAGTTTAAATAGGGTGCAGTGACAATTTACAGTGACAGTCAGAGTGCAATCTGCCTAGCGAAGAACCCTACTTTTCATGCCAGGACTAAGCACATTGATGTACAAAATTATTTTGTGAGAGATATGATTGAGGATGGCAAGGTGAAGCTGGAAAAGGTAGAAACTTTGGTGAATGTTGCTGATGCATTAACTAAGCCCGTGAGCAGAGAGAAATTCAGATGGTGTTCAGAGTCTATGGGCCTCTCGGCCTCTAGCAATTAAGTCCATGATATTTTGGATCCCCTGACTCTTGCAAGGTGTTCGACAAGTGGGAGAATGTTGAGAAACATGTGTCTCAACCTTGCAGTCTTTTTCTGGAAAATTCCAGAATTTGTTTGAGGTAGTTTTCCATATGTTTATGCATTGGAAAATGGTTAATGAATTGTTAAAAATGAGTCTTGTCCATAGTAGAATATAGGTGGGCCATTTTTAGAGCCTTAATGACTCATTTTGTGACTTTTAAGAGGGTCTAGGCTAGGGGACAAAATTATGGACGGGATTACTATTTTAACCTAGTTTTTTTTCCATTTTGGAAATGTAAATGTCAAAAATGGGCACCATGTGGCATGGTGGTTAAGCCCATGGTTTTGTAAAACCACAAGTGGTTTCCAAGTTGTAAAATCACTATAAAAGAAGAGCTTGGGGAGGAGTTTGATAATTGAGTTTTTGCAAGACTGGATGCTAGAAAGAGTCTCTCTTAGTTCGAGTTGTGGTGATGCGCTCCTGTAAGAACTTGCATTGCAAGTGTACTGTAATTAGCTTGATTTGATAATACATTGTGCGAGTTTTGGAGGGTGGGGTTTTTCTCCCATAAGGGTTTCCCCACAGTAATCACTGTGTTATGTGTTCATTGCTATTTTGTTTATGCTTTATTGTGCATTTCTTGATATCTTAGTAATATTTAAGTTGAAAGTTGCATAACCATCCTCTCAAGATTAGCGTAGGAAGCGTTTCTGCACACCTTTGCTTCCTTACATAAAAATGGATAGTGTCAGAATACAGTAAAACGGCTATCAAATTTTAGTTTCCATTAGATGAAAAGTTGAAGTAGAATGAGGGCAAAACAAAACGTAAGTGACAGGCAATGTTACAATGTTACAAAACGTAAACGGATTTTTGTCTAACAGGCATGGTTCTTTTTGAAATTACACGTCTGCCCAGACGAAACGATTACAATTATAAATTATTACATTGATTAAATCGACTTTTTCCGTTCTTGTAATTGTGATTTATATCTTTCACACAGGTAAGACAACCGTAAATAAACATATTTAAAATTGAACAGACAAATAATTATTTTCTTTAATAAACGAAAGTCCATTTAAAAAGTGCGAGACGTGCTATGATTATTGTAATATAAATTTATTTATAGCATAACAATACAATAATAGATACATAACCGATAACAAAATCCACGAGTAAATAGTTCATGTATTCCGTCATCTTTCTCATCAGCAAAACCAACATGTAGTAATACTACTATTGTTTGTTACAATCTAAACCACGCCTCATTTACTTATAGTCTATATATTCTCCTCGGACTTGCTATCTGCAACGAGAGAAAAAAGAAAACTTAGTGAATCAATCATTTAAGAGATGAAAATGTAAAATGAGTTGAAACGGAATTGTGAACTTACAAAATGTCTAATAAGTAGGAAGAGGTGGAGGAGAGCTATGCATGGGAGGAGGATTGTAGTGTCCATGCTTTGGTGGGGGGTTTATTACTGGCTTGGGAGGAGATTTCTTCAAGGGAGGATGCGCTTCACCAGGGCCATTGAATATAGGGGTACCTGGCTTGTGATAGAGAGGAGCATTACCAGGAGAGAAGGATGGGGGTTTGTGGAAAGGTTGCGGCTTTGGAATAAGGGGAGAAGGATGGGGCGTCATGCATAGGAGGCTTCTTCTCGAATGAGGGCTTCTGAATTAAGGGAGAAGGGAAGTGCGGTTGCGGGCTTTGTAGTGGCGGTGGGAGCGTAGGTGGGTGAGCTCCTGGTAATGGCTTTCCATTGTGGCGGAAGAAAGGAATTGGCCTCTCCGATAAACACACCGACACAAATGCCAGCAAGATGATAGGTAAAAGGGAACGATGAAGAGCCATTGCGATTGTTGTTGGTGGTGAGATGAAATGGTGCGAGGGTTGAAGAGTATTTATACACAACCAGGTGAAGGCGAGCGCACTAGAAACTTCCAATTCACACTGCTCCACTGCAAAGACAACAAATAAATAAAAAAGAAGACTGATGGTTATACGTGGCGTAAATAACAGAAAAGTCAAGATTTGCGTGTCGGAGATTTCCGCAAGTCGACTTGTTTTCTACGCCTCTACGAAATTTTAGTGCGTTCATCAGGCATAATTTCGGAGTTGGAATAACAATTCGGCGATTCACACAGTAAAAAAGTTTTGGCACTTTGAAGCATTAGCGTCTCCGTTTTAGAAGGCGAAGGACGGCTCACATGTGAAGGCAAACCACAGAAAGTGAGGCGGAGGGATATTCAACGTTTAGCCGTAAGAATACAAATGGGCCGGATCCGACTTGAACGCTACGTTGTTCTAAAGTCTTGCCTTTAGCTTGTAGTTTTGGATTAGAATATTATGTTGATTTTATGTTTTTGTTTAAGAGAAGTGGGAAAGGGTTCTAATCTATACAGATCAGTATTTAAAACATTTAATCATAAAACATTTATGATTTTCTTTTGAAATTGAGGAGTCTTGATCAAAGCATTGGAAAATAATGAAGCAGTCTGGAGAGTAAAAGACAACAAAAAACAATAGAGCACCTAGAACGAAAACAGTCTAAGAGACTAAAGGAACACTAGCCAAATAGCTCCAACTATCCAATCGTCCTCCAACAGGAGCATGTTGTTGTTCTTTTGTGACTTTTTCCTACCAGTATCTTTCATTGCAGTGCCCTTTCTTTTCTTCTTCCTCTCTTTTTATATATATATATATATATATACACATATTTATTTCTTTATATTTTGATATTTGATGAATTAATAATATTTATAAATATTCTTACATCATCACTAGTATGTCATAATTGGACATGTTTTTCTATGTTAACCCTAAAAAATATATATCAATAATAAGACGTGTCAGTCTTGTTTCTTGCAAATGCTCTTATGAATACTTCCACAAAACTCAATTCCTTTTAATGCACCACTTGAAATGTGCAATGGAAATTTTATTTCAAAAGAAAGAGATTCTTTATTGCATTAGAATATAATTTAAATATCTTTAAATACAATGAAATAGCAACACAATGTGTGAATTTGTGTTTGGTTGATCCTAACAGAGAAGGATAAAGTTGGGAAAGAAATCAAATTTGAATTAAAAAGTTTTAATTACGCAGGGATGAATTTTTTAACATGGACTTGTCTTTGTGTTTACAAAATTATCGCTCCCTAATTCAATTTTTTTTAGGTTTTTATCCGTACAATGTTTCAATTATTTATGTTTCCTTGCACATTTACAATCTTTTTTGTAATGTTACCTCTATACTGTAAAAGCACACTTTATTTCTTTTGATAAAGTTTCAAAAAAAAATTACAACATTGTAATTATTACAAAGTTACCATGAGATCCTGAAGGAAATAATTAGTGCTAAGTTTTTAGACATTTCACATATTTCAATAACTATATTGTAATTTTTTCTTTAAAGTTAAAACTAGAACCCTTTCATAGTTTCTAAACTTCTAAACTTCCATTTCCATTTCTGCTTCTGCTATTGTTCATCTAATCCATGCATGTTATCTAAGCGGGCATCTGTTTCTGCTTAAGTAGAAGGAAAAAATAGCGGGCATGTTTACTAATCATTTAGCGATGTAAATGCAAAGGGGCTACAACACTAGAAACTTATTCTAATATACCGACTTGATCAGCTTTGTCAGCAAAGATTTCACATGGAGAAACATTTGACCATCCATTAAACAATTAGTTACATAAAAACTACACTCTTGGAACTTGCTCCATTTGATCAAAATAAAATAATAATAAAAATTAAAAAATTGAAAAGAGAGAAGACAAATGGTGATTGTTTGAACAAAGGTTTTAAGACGTTCAATTTTTTTTGACTCGGCGTATATATTTTTTCCCATTCTATAAGTTTTCTTTAAAACATTTTAAGTAAGAAATTCCATAATTTTCTAAGCAATTTATTTGAAAATGATGGTATATTTAAATAAATTAAATGTATATGTAGAATCATTTTAATTTATTTATATTTTTAATTTAAAATATTATTTTTTATTTATTTGATAGATATTTTATTTACTAAAAAACTATTTTATAATTTTTTTTTAATATATGTTTATTGTTTTCTCATTTTATATAGATATATATGATATAACAATCCATGTTTTACGAGGATGACCCCACAACACAGTGGTTAGTTGTGAGCCTCCTACATGAGAGGTCTTTGGTTCGAGTCTGCGTGAGGCTCATGTGCCCCACACATAGGCAATGGAGAGATAAGGTGATGCCTAAGTGTGGAAGACAAGATGACACAAGGAGATATAAGGGTGTTATGTTGTTCCCTCTGGCATGTGTTGGCATTAATGTCAAAGTTGGTATAGATTGCATATGGTAACTCTTTAATGGTTCAAATATATGTCTTCTTCATCTCAGGTATATGGCTTAAATGCAATGAGCATCTTTTCTTGTGTCTCTATTATGTGATGTCTAGTATATCTTATTTTGTAGTAGGCATTGATGTCCTATGTTGTTATCAATAACAAGTGTTTAATAACTTGTTAATATCTTATTATATTTTAATAATATAGGTCATTGCATGTCTAATACTTATAAGGTTTATTAGACTTCATGTGGTAAGATGTGTTTAAATGAATTTCTATGCATAAGATGTTTGACATTTGTTTTATAATCCAAGTGAATTTGTAAATTGGAATATATGAGAACAATGGTTATTTCATGATTGGTATTAAGATCATATCTTAGGGAGTTTATAAAATTGTAATAATGTCAAGTTGAAGAACAATGGAACACATTGTTGCGTATGGTAAAGCAAAGTTACAATTGAAGTTTTTATTTTGATCAACTGATAACCTATTGGAGTTTGTCTATAGATATAGTGACATAGATTATGTCAATCATCAGTTGATAAAAACTTTAGGTCTCAATGAACAACTTAGACAGTGATGTATGAAGAAGACATAACAACAATGATAGTATGCTTTGATAACTAATGACTTCTTGAGTGCAATTGTAAGTGAGATGAAGACACAATTTTTGTTCACAATGAATAGTTAATGGCTTATCTTGGTTTCATTATTTTCTTGTAGTCACTATTGGTTTTTAGACTGATTGGTATAAATTTTTGTGATGCAGAGATTTCTTACTTTTTCATCCAATTGTTGTCTTTCAAGCACATTCCTTGATGAAATACAAGGTTCTATTTTTTGATCCTTGTTTAGTAATAAGTGTGGATATGATAAAGTTGCATGATAGTCTATCAAGTCATCTTTTCTATTACAGTGAAGTTGAATTGTGACAAAGAACTAATAGAATATTCTGGTTTGACAAAGATTTGTCACAAGAGACAGTAAGTCCACGAAAAATATTGCAAACGTTAACATGATTGTTTTGAAAATGTTGAAATTATTTTTTTTAGGACTATGATGAAAATATTCATTTGTCTTTTAAGGTAGTCAAGGACAAAGATAATACTATTTTTGGACAAGTTATTTCAATAGTATTATTTATTTCAGATCTTCTTATCAACTCTTGACAATGGCATAAAGAATCAGATATCTTTAACATCTTTGCTAGTGGTATTTATAATGCAAACTGATGAGAATTTTATGGTAGACTCAACAATGCTAAATATTTAAAGAAGATTGTTGAGTCCTACATATGATAGTTCACAGTTTGATGTATCAAGAGTGATATAGGCGACATTTAATTGGTTTCTCAGATGTATATGATACTAGATTGGTTTCTTAGGTTGGTACATGATATACATTAATGGTATACCTTGTCCTACCATTGTTAGGATTGGAAAATTTCATTGTTGATCATTAAATAGGTATCTTTGACATATGCTAGGAACATGAACATGCATATTTTGGTTATTATATAGGTATTAACTCTGATTGGCAGTAGTATAGGTTCATAGGAGTATGCATTATTATTGGCATTGACTCAGTAATTCTATGAATTGATGATTTATCATCCTCTCTTTGATAAGTCGTTGATCTTTTATTACACACGAGATAACTAAAGTCGATAGTAACTTGAAAATACGTAAGGTTAATAATTTGATAGATCAAGTGTGTTGCTAGGATAATAACCTTGATTTTTCTGGTTCTTAGTACATTGGAAATTACAAAAGTATTTGACAACATTTAATTAAATCAGGTTACAATTTTTTTGTGTAGATCATCTCTTTAGGGGAGCCTTCTATGAATTTTCTATATCCCTGTTTTCAGCTTGGTAGTGCTTGCATTATTGACTTTTGTGATGGATCTATGATGCATGATTATATGTTTTATATTTATGTACCATACATTATTGCATCTCTTCCTGGTATCTATCCTTTGGTATTATTGTCAAAAGGGGGAGAAGTGAACATTATCAATGTTTTTTTTTTGGTTGAACAGTGATTGTTGAGTCGTCATTTTATTCTGGTTGACCAGTGATTTTGATGATACTACATTTACAAAGATACACAATGATTGTTTTTGAATAGTGATAGTGATATTTTGTTTTTGATTAAGATAAATGATTTTTATAGGGACCCAAAACCCAAAGTTAAAGAGAAACACAAAAAATAAGTAGTTGAAAACCAGTCCAAAACCAACGGCATATCAGCCATAGAAATAGGGCCCAAGCCCATGCAACAAAAAATAAAACAAATTAAGGAAAAAACCTAAAACTCACTAGAATAGAGATTGTATCATCTCCAAATTCTTTTGAGTCATATGCTTGTTGATGTCCTTGACATCATCCATGATGAACATGGAGGTATTCTTCTCTTGGTTCCTACTTCTAGTCCTCATATAGGGGCCTGTGGTGGTCTGATGTCCCATACTCTGCAAGCTTGGTTCAAGGATTTTCTTCTTGTGTTTGGTGTCAAAGCAGGGAAAACTTGTGGTGGATTGAGCTCTTTGACCTACTATCATCGCATTTACCTTCTTAAGATCCCGAGTGCTATTATTCATGGCTTCTTTGCTAATATCCACTAGGCTCTTCAGATTACCCTTAATTTCTTCTAAGCTAATCTTGAACTGACCAATCCTTGATTGATAATCAGTTTTCATGGTCTTTACATCTTCTATGAGTTTCTATGTCATTCAAAGAAGTCTATACATCTGGATGTGATAGTGATATTTTGTTTCTAGTGATAGTGAAAGCGATATTTCAGTAGTATGAATTTGTTGATCTCTTCATTGGTTTTGGAAGTTAACAGGTTGATTTGACAGTTGATTAACTTTTGACATGCATTCTCATTATTTTGATGATTTTAGAACATGTACATGTCTTAATTTAGATTCATTTTTGTGGATTCTATTTGGTTTGACATTAATGCCAAAAGGGGAGTTTGTTGTTCCCTCTAGCATGTGTTGGCATTAATGTCAAAGTTCCTACAGATTGCATATGATAACTCCTTGATGGTACATATATATGTCTTCTTTATCTAGGGTATATGGCTTGAATGCAATGAGCATCTTTTCTGGTGTCTCTATTATGTGATGTCTAGCATATCTTATTTTATAGTAGGCATTTATGTCTTATGTTGTTATCAATAATAATTGTTTAATAAATTGTTAATATATTATTAATATGTTATTAATATGTTATTATATTTTAATAATATAGGTCATTGCATGTCTAATAATTATAGGGTTTATTAGTCTTCATATGGTAAGATGTGTGTAAGTGGATTTCTATGCATAAGATGTTTGACATTTGGTTTATAAGCCAAGTGACTTTGTAACTTGGAATATATGTCTTTGGGTAATAAGTTTTGTTTGTCAACATGGAATCACATCCCATTATAATTTCCTTCAATAACAATTGGCATTTTGTGATGAAAGAAAAAGTGTATTGTTGAACACATTACTCACTTTGTCTTATTGAAAAGCATACTCTTTGTCGGACATATTGCTTGTAAAAACCTAGCTATAGTCGGGTATGAGGCCTACCAGAGTTCATGGACATTTTTTATTCAATAGTGATGCATTTTTCATGAGCGCTAAGAAGCACAAACACTGATAGTTGGTTTTGACATTCAGTTGGAAGGTATTTGTAAAGAATTTAGTGTCTAGGATACAAATGGAGATAGCTCTCTATCACAAAAATATTTGATTTCTTTGGAGGTAGAGATAGGTGTATTATTTCCTCATTATCTTGTGGAGTTTCTATTTTGACTAGACTAGTAATAAACAATTTTAGTTTGTTTATTTGAAAAAACTTCTTCTTGCATTAACAAAGTAGTTTTTGGGTTTTGTTTTTTAACCCTAGTTCGAGGTCCTTGAGTTTAACTTTGTTGCACAAAGATTATTTGGTTTGTTGGAACTTGACTGGGGTTTACATTTTTGTCCATAATGTATAATTTTTTCTTCATGTCTTATTACTGCCCTTGTTCAAAACCCTAGTCTAGGGTTTAGCATTCTTTGTGGGTTAGAATTCTTTGTTAAACATGAAACCCTTGTTCAGGAGTTAGCATTCTTTGTTGTACATGAAAACTTTATATGTTAAAACTCCATAGTCTTCTCTCAAGTTTTGTTTAGTAGTGATCACTGTTAAAGACAATAAAATAGTTAAAAGCATTTTGTTCATTCAATTTGGAAAACCATAGTTTGATCTATTGAAATAGTTTTAGAAAGACAGTTGTATATTTTGTTGTAACAATTATGAAGATAGTTCTCTTTCCATTCAAAAAAAGAGAACACTATATATGCATTATGTTGAAGGCATTCAATGTGTGAGTGTGGTTGATCAGAAAGACAAATCTTTTATTACTATTTATTGTAATCATAGAGGCATCGTTCTTCAGTTTTGTATCTGAGCTTGAACGAAATGTTGAGAAAAGTTTTGTAAATAATTTACAGTGCATTGTGAATGAGATTCACTACATTATATTACTATGTATACTTCACAAATGCATAATGATATATTGTATGTGAACTGTAGTGACATTTTGTACTTTTTCTTCTGAATCTCAAGTGATGCGAAATCAAAAGATGTTGTAAAAGTGAAACAAAGATGATACTCTATATTTGTATTAGCACTATGAAGATATGATATTGTTGAATAACCAATGAGGCACATTGCTAGTGAAGTACATTTAATTGTTAGAGAAATATTGTAGCCAGTGAGGCATTTTATTATTTAAGCCAGTGAGGCATTTTTTGATTTTTTTAATTCCCCTTAAGGGTTTTCCACTCAATAAATTTGGTGTGATGAGTTTATATCTTATTTGGTTTATTTTGTTTCTATGTTCTAGTCATGACAAGTATTCATTTTAATGTTTACTGTTGGGATGACGATAAATGCATAAAAATTTAGTATACCATATTAGTTTAAAGAGAATTAAGTATTCATTTAAATTACTTCATAAGCCCTTCTTATTATAAGATGTTTTCAAATTTTGTTCAACAAATGTTAATGTCATCTTGTTGGTTCTTGTTAGTGTTCAAACAAGTTTGCATCACAAATTTCAAAGTATGATTGTCACAAATTTTAAATGAATGTCTTATCTAAAGAAGTTAAGGCAAACAATTACATCTATTTAATAAGATATTGATTCACCCTCCCCCACCCTTCCCCCCTTCTCAATGTCTTTTTGTACTCAAACATGTTATTGCTAAACAAATATGAAGATGAATCCCCTAAAAAATGTGGTGTCACTAGTTCATAGCTCTAGTCAAAAGTGATTCAGCTTTGGCCCATTACCAAGCAAATAAAAACTAAAAAAATTCCATGTTTCACTATCACTAAATTTTTTTTTTCAAAATAATTAGCTAACAAAATTGTTAGGTAAACTTGTCAATTAAAAAAAATAAGATTAGACTTACGCTAAATAAAATTAGACTCATGCTATGAAATGGATTCTAAACATGGTTAAACATTACATGTTGTATGTTACTAGATTGAATTGTGTTTGAGTTTTTATAACAATATTTTAGATCACACTCTATGATCCGTCATTGGAATACAAGAGAGCGAAGAGTGACAAACAATTATTATTTATAGATTAGGATCAACTTAAAAAGGGGACGAAGGATGGGAGGTGGCATATAACTCAAAGCAAAGGGAGAGAATTAGAAAAAGGAAGAGAAAAGTGGCAAAGAGGGAAAATTTGATAAATAAAAGAAGAGAGGGATAGTAGGAAGAAGCAAAAGTAAAGGTAGGAAAAAAATACTAAATGTAGAACAAGCTTAGAAGGTACATGAAAATAAACAATTTGAATTAGTGATAATAATAAAATTCAAATGAGAAATAAAATATTAAAATGACATAAACTAATGAGCGAATAAACATGAGAAAATTGTTAATACCATATTACAATGTAATATTATCTGTATTAAAAATATAATAATTATTTATATATTATAATAGGAACAAATTAACTTATAATATCAATATGCTATTATACTAAATGTAGTTTGCAATATATTATCCATATAACATATTATAATATGCATTAATAATATATAATCTATCTATTATATTTGGAAACTAGAGATATTATATTATAACAAAAAATACTAGAACATGAAATAAAACTTAATATTGAAACTATTGTCACATTTTTCTTCTTTTTTCTAATTATCTCCTTTGGCTTTGACCTACATGCCACCTCCCATCGTCCCTCCCTTTTATAAGTTGATCCTAGTTGTAATTGATCATTTTTTTGTCTCTTTTAGTTCTTTTGTATCTTCATGATGTATCATGAAGTATGATCCAAAATGTTGATAAAATACTCAAACATAATTTAATCTAAAAAATACAACAAAAAAATTATAGATTGTGGAAATCTGATATCATTAATAGTTAAACATTTTATTTTTATTCATCTAAAAAAATTATATTTTGTTTATCATCACATTAATTTTATTGACAACATAATCTCATATAAAAAATTTATCAAGATTCTTTAAAAAACAAGGACAACTATAATCTTTCTTTCAAGGACCATGGCACAACTCCCTTATCTACAAACTATTTTTATCAGTATAGCCCAATGCATTTAGTGGTCACAAAAGGTAACTATAACATGCTATCCTAGATAAATTCTCCTCGCCCCATCATCTACTGAAGGCTCTGAGCTAACACTTTAGCCAAAGAGCACGTAAACAGTGTATTTGGCATAAAAAAGACAACTTTAGGGACAAAAAGTAGTTGATAATAACTTCAAAAGACAACTTAACAGAAAAAAAAAGTGATAGCATTTCGGATGTCTGACAATAAACTATCCAGATTTCTCTCATATTTATTTGTAGATACGCCAGACATTAGTGCAAAGCATTTCAACAATAATGCTTTTTTAACATCCGAAAACATTTTAAGAATAATATTGTTGTGCGGTTTAAAACATCTGAAAACATTTTAAGAATCATATTGTTGTGCAGTTTTTGTTACAAATGCAATCATGTCACGGTGTCACAGTACAGTTGAATGGCTATCAATTTTTTCTTATTGTAGACGAAAAGTTGAAATAGAAATTACGAAAGTGAACTTAGTGCATTATTTAAATCGATTCGACAGGTGCGGTTTTCTTTACTTCCAGGCCTCCCCAAATGCAACGATATTAAACTACATTAGTAAATTGTTTAAATAGACTTTTCCCGTTCCCGTAATTGAGAATCACATTATTTAACACTTAATCCTTATCAAAATTTAAATGTAAACAACAAATATAAAATTGAAGAGGCATGGAATAATTTGTTAACAGTGTGGGAAGTACTCATCAGCACTAAGACGCAAAATCCATCAAAAACGATTCATTATTGTAATATGACACCATCTACAATATGACAATACGATAATACACAGAAAAGCTTCTAGTATTCACCGATAACAACATTTCTAAGGAATTCATGTCTCCCATCATCAGCGAAACCATCATGTAGTAGACAATACTACTATGGATGAGTAGAATCTAAACCACCTCTCCTTTACATAGGGTCTATATATTTTCCACGATTGGCTACCTGTAACAAGAACGAAAAGAAAACTTAATCAGCAAAGCAGCCTAGCAAAATTTTGTACGATTACAAACATATCCAAGCGATGGAAATGTAAAGTGAGTAAAAACAGAACCGTGAACTTACAAAATATCTAATGAGTAGGATGAGGTGGAGGAGACTTATGCATGAGAGGAGGATTGTAGTGTCCATGCTTTGCTGGGGGAGCCTGGCTTGGGAGGAGATTTCTTCAAGGGAGGATGGAGTTGGCCATAGGGATTGAAGATGGGGAAGCCTGGCTTGTGAAATGGAGGAGTAAGAGGAGGATGAGGTTTTCCATGGGAGAAAGAAGTGGGGCGCTCATTGATGGTATGAGGAGGCACCTTACCGTGCACTGGTGGAGGCTTGGGAATGACTGGTGGTTTAACTTTGGGATGGGAAGGAGATTGATGAGCACTAGGGGGAGAAGAGAAGTGACCATCTTTCATGGGATGTTTCTTTTCAAATGGAGGCTTGTGAAGTGGAGGTGGCTTTGGAATAAATGGAGAAGAGTAGTGTGGCTGTGGCTTAGGAAGTGGAGGAGGCTGAACGCCTTTCATAGGAGGCTTCTTCTCAAATGGGGGCTTGTGAAGGGGTGGAGGCTTTGGAATAAAGGGAGAAGGATGGTGTGGTTGTGGTTTGTGAAGTGGCGGGGGAAGTGTAGGAGGGTGAGCTTCTGGTAAAGGCTTTCCATTGTGATGGAAGGGAGGCAATGGTCTCTCCGATGAACACACTGACACAAATGCCAACAAGACGATAAGTAAAAGGGAATGATGAAGAGCCATCGCCATTGTTGGTGGTGAATTGAAATGGTGCAAGGGTTGAAGAGTATTTATACACAACCAAGTGAACCCAAGGGCAGTGGAAAGGTCGAGTTCAAACGTGCTACGTGTTGATGCTCAACCGCTCATTTTATAACTCTTGGTCCGCAACAAACAAATATAAAAGAAGACTAATGGTTATACGTGGCGTGAAGGACAGAAAAGAGGAAGACGTTCTCACATGTTGAGGCAAATCGCTGAAACACCACGAAAAGGAGAGTGAACGTATGGCCATGGGAAAATACAAAAGGGTTGGATCCGCCTACAACAACGTTTAAAAAACATGTAATTGAATATCTTATATTTTGAATCTTTTTACTTTAGCTTTCAAATATTGAATCGGGATGCTTTCCTTTGTTCAAAAAGATTTTTATGCTCGCACAACCTTTTCTGGACGGATTATTACCACACTTACGTTGCACTAATTCTTTATGCGCGCCTTCATTAATAAAATTTTATTCCCTTCATCGTACTTCACCTCGTAGTCTCATACTGAAGGAGCTAAAGCAAGTCATCGAGAGGTTTGAGACTGTCTGCTAAGGGCTTATCTAAATTAAAAGAATCGGGGCCATCCTTCAGTTTTTTCTAAGGTATAAAATGTATATACACAGTATAATTAATAAGTTGAAATTTAAATTAATCAAAAGATAAAATTTGAATATTTATTGGAGGTTGTTATCTTAGTTGCTTCTTGTACTATGTGTTTTTCTCTTGTCATACCACATTTAGCTTTTAATGGCCTTGGTCAGCCTCAGCCCAATAGTTGATGCCAGTGTTGGAGCTTTGTCAATGGGCGACCGTGACACCCTAAAACAAATAACCTTGTAAGTTTGTCCCAAAGGTATTGCACAAGGTATCTCTTCTAGTAACGCTGATGTTGTCTTGTGTGTCCAAGACTTTGATAGCTCATGCGAATGGCTTGAGAAATTTATCTTAATAGGTTACTTTGTGGGTAGGGTTCCACCTGAAAGCATGTTGTGTGATTGGGTTGCCAAAGCCTAGGCCCGTAATGGGGTCTGACTTGATGGTGTTCACAATCTCCCCAAGTGCTTTTTTTTTTTTCTGTTTTGTTTTTTCAATCCCACCATGTCGAGGGTCTCCTTTGTCATGGGCCCTAGTTTGTTTGGTCTTCCTTGCTTGTTTTTCAGCCATGGTCATGAGAATTTACTGTCTCAGATGACAAAAAGAAAAAGGTCTTAGTTTTGATTGAGTTCCTTGGTCTCCCTTTGCATGAGGATAATAGACAATAAGGGCTTGCTGAAGAATTCTAGAAGGGTATAGTCTACTACAATGTTCATTAAAATACAATGACAACTTACAAATAGAGATGAGATTGGTCTCAACCATAAGCATTATAATCGTAGTCAAATTCAAAGGATAGTCTTTTGAAAATCTATTCTGAAAGGCCTTTGTAGATTAGTTGAGAGAATTGCAATTGGTAAAGGTGGGTAATGAGTAGGATTTGCAACCAATGATCATTTACAAACAAAGATAGGTCATTTTGCATTCATTTCTTTCTTATTGCAGAGTACAACAAATTTTCCTATGCATCAATGATGAAGAAATACAAATAAAGGTAAAGATGCAATCTTAAAAAATACATTCTAAAGAGGACAAATCTACTAACAAAGACCTTTATAGTGAAAATAAGTCATCTAAAAGTAATGACCCCCATAATTCAATATCAAAGAGTCTTAGGCATAGTCATAGATTCTAAGGCCAATACCAAAACAAGAAATCATTATCAAAAAGCAATTGAAGAATAGTCCCTAGTTTGCATGAAGAAAGCAACTTCAAAACTTAGAACCATAGCGCTACCATTATAAATGCTTGACAAAACATAAAGGTTCATGATAGTACTGAGTTGCCAAAGTGCTAAGAAAAGGTTAAATTTTTTAACAGGCAATTACGGTGTATTGAAAATGGAAAAGTCATAAAGGATAGTTATATGAATAATGAGATAGGGTTATTTATGAGTCATATGCCCAAGGCATGTTGCACAGAAGGAGGGTAGTCATATAAAGGTCTCAAAACTTAATAAAAGAGAGGTAGTGGAAGACAATCAAAGGAGGAAGCAATTCAATGATTGATGTAGATATGCAATGCTAGTCTATGGAGAGAAAGTGCATAATTTAGGCACAAGATAGTCAAAGGAAGATCCCTACATGACAAGAACAAAAAGTATAGATCAAGGAACCCTTTAAAGAGATAGAATAACATCATGAGGATTTGGTGGTCAAAGAGATCTATGAAGGAAATAAAAGATTTCAAATAAGGGGAGATTGACACCACAGTTAATAGTGAACCGAGAAGATACATACAGATCATAGAGGATACTTTTCCTTTCAGATCATAGGGCAAGGCAATAAATTTGCAGTCATTGCAATTATCTCTTCAATGGAAGTATCTATAAGGGCTTCTGATAGTCTATATCTTGGTGGAAGGACATTGAGAGGGTAAAGAACATGAAGATAGTGGAAGCATAATAGGGAGTTTGCATGAAGATGAAAACAAAATACAATCAATGATAGCATTCCCTTCTAAGATTAGGCCTTCGAGTCACACAAGAGATGCAATCACAAATGAAAGCATAGAGAAGGGTTTTGAGAGATATATCAATTACAAGAGAAAAAAGAATTGAAAGAGTCTTGATTGTCTTGATTACATAGAGACATCTCCTCGTGATTCTCCTTGTTCTATGCCTCCGATATTGGTAGCTATTCAATCACCTCCACCTACTAGTTTGACAGAGATTTTGGCTTATTCGAATGTTACCTCAGATTCTCTTCAGCAAGTTCTTCCTTGTCCTCTTGATGAGCGAGATATCATATTATCAAAGATTTATCATTTGTTTGTTGAATCTCTCCTTGATCATGATGACAACATTGAGGACACTTGCCATCTCTCCAATGTCACCTCACATCGAGATGCATATTCTTTTGGTTTGGATTCTCTTGTTCTCTCTTAGCCACTCCATGCTATTATCTTTCCACATTCTTATTCACATCCAAAAAAATCGCACACTTCAGTGGTCACTGTTCTTGAGTCTTGTATGGCAAATTTGCAGTCCAAAATTAGATTGGAGAAATATGAGTATTTTTTAGAACCATTCATTTTGATTCCTTCATACATTTCACTTGAGTGGGAAACCAGTAGTTTAATAGCTCGAGGTTTCTATCTTCCAAAAGGAAGAGGCATCATTTGTTAGAAAGGAACCTACTATAGAATTCACCATGCTACATTTTGTACTGGCATTCTTTCTTTTCTTTGTGGAGACACAATTGGGTATTTATCCTATATTTTCATTTTCATTTTCACTTTATGTGAGACCTTCTTGGGGTGAACGATGTTACAACATAGAAGATTCCATGCAGAGTTAGTGTATTTTTGTAGGGGGGGTTTTGTTCCCACTAGCTTTTCCTTCTTTCCTCTTTTCTCCTTTATTCTCTAGTCTCCTTAGTTAGACTTACGGGGAAGTGTTAGAATAATCTACAAACTTGATTTATCAGTTTTTTTTAGATAATAAGTACCGCAACATGTTTTTATTTATTCTTTAGGGGAAGTTGCTATTGCATCTTGCTTTATCTATGATTTATTATTAAAAACTATTGATTGCTTGGTTTATAAGTTAATTAAGGAAGACATCAAGACATCAAGATTTCAATCTATTGTTTCTAGATTTGTGGCTTTCCTCTCTTCTTTATTCCAAATCTTCCCCTTCTTTTCCTCTATTTTATACTTTCATAAAGGCTCTATATATTGTAAGTAATTCATGTAAATTAATTAATGAGTTAATGAAATAGTTTTAATCTCATTATTTCTCTCAAGATTTCTATCTATTTTGTAGGTTTACTTCTTTCTTTCTACCTAGATCTTATTATGTTGTGTAGGTTTAGATAAACTTTTACCTGGTATCAAAACGCCAATTTTACAGATCTTATACAATGATCGATATATAATATTTTGGTCTATGGAATGAGCTAGGAGAATGTGACACTCCATTTCATCTTTGGAAGCAATACAAATTATTGATAATGGCATTAGAATTTCCAGATTGAAAGTGTCTCCAAATAAATGTGGAGGAAAAGATATAAAGGCATCCAAAAATATGGGGTATCACGTATTTATTTACTACATGGAACTGATTTTTTTAATGCTATGAATGACCTGTTCTTGTAAATGTATTGGTTATTTGATAGTTCTTCCAAGTGATGAAAAGGATGTTTGTATAACTTTTGAAGAGACAAAAGGATAGATATTACCATACTCCACCATTTCATGTAGCCATGATAGAGATATAGTCCATGCCATAGACCACCATTCGTGAAGGCACATTGAGCATTGTAGATTGTAGGATCTTTGCTAATAAGGAAAAACACAAATCAATCCATGATAGATACAAAGGAAATCTAGGATAGTGATGTTGAAGAGATGCACCCTAAGGAAACTCTTCTTCAATATATTTTATTGTCCATCTATCTGTTGGAATTCAAGAACACTAAGAGGGGGGTGAATCAGTGTTCTACCAGAATGATCAATTTTAACCTTATTAAAACATGCATACACTAACCAGTATACCAATACATATAGAATTGAAAAAAGTAAAGCAACCAATAGGCCAATCACATAAATGAATACCGTAACACACAAAATTATACATGGAAAAACTCAAAGAGAAAAAACCAAGGTGATTTGTGACCCATAATATCAATCCACTAGCCATATGAAGAGATATTACAAAATATAGGGGCATGCACTTGTGGGAAGGCTTACAGCCTCTGCACACTGCTCAATCACAAAAGGAGCCTCATTGACCACATACAAATCTAGACTAAAATCCGAAGAAATGATTGAACTGCAAAGATAGCTCCAGTTAAGCTCTATTTGTTCTGGTCTGAAACCCTAACCCCTACCCGAATAACCCTTACATAAGTATCCTCACATACATGATATATTTCGCATCTCCTTTGCATTCCATGACCTTACGCTCTCTTCTATGGTATTTCAAAATGATCTAATTAACTGACCTATATACCCTTTACAATTCATCATGCCTTGTGTCAGCTTACAAAGATAATTACAAAATGAATATACATGTCAACTAGATAACATAAATACATGAATATTAAAAAAATTGCTAATGCTGAATCCAAAAGATGTCGACCTCCAATATCAATAGCCTTAGTCTAAACCATGATGGCTTGCATTGTCGGTAATCAAAGAAATCTATCCAACCTGCTGGTGTCAGTGCCAATATCAGTGAAGTGACTATGAAGTGCATGTCGGTACACAATTGAACCAAAATATGAAGTTAGAACAAGTTACCATGTTGCCATCAATGACAACATATTCAAACCAACCAATTGAGTGTCAATTGCCAACAATCTTCCCCTTTGGCATTGATGGCAATACTCATGTGAAAAATGATCATGGTTTCCATCTGTCGGTTTCATCCTGAACCTGCTCCCCCTAAGCTGAATATCCATCAATACAAAATACTCCATACCTCCATAATTTTTCACCTATACTCCCCTATACTTTCTTTTTCTTTTTCACATCTATATCACTCCCCCTTTGACATCAATGCCATCAAAAATACCAAAAAGTATCAAAAATCAGGATGAAGAATGAAAGACCGCACAATGAATATGTCCCAAAATATCTTACCAAAATTGAATGTATTTGAAAATATCTGGATACGCCTTCTCCAAAATCTCTAGATAGGTATCCCAACTAGATTTGAAGGTGTCGAAAATAGATACAAGTCCATTTAGCATATGGGCAAATGACTCTTTCTCATTAAGCTCTGCTAGTGTGGTCTTACCAACCAGATCTATACACTCCTTCTTATGTACACTTAATGAATCCAACCAAACACTCACCAAACCTCTAAGACTTCTGACTCTCCTTGTGATTTTATCTTTTTCTTTCTCAAGAGAAAAAACTTTGGGCTTCCAAAACCAAAATCTAGCCATCTATAGATGTAGTTAATGAAATCAATCCATCAAAAGAATTGGCTATACCTGCAATCTCCTCCTAAATATCCTTAATCTTTTTATCTGACTCAACTGTGAGCAAACCTGTATTACAACATACTCTATAGAAATTAGTACACTACCTCAATCCATTATCTATCAATCTCAACTTTTCATTTATCTTCTTCCTCTCAGAGTCAATCACTTGATCAAATGTAGCTCTCTTTGCCTGTTTGAACCTCTCTAGTGCTTGTTGGTTTGATATCTACTGCAAGGATTGAAAATCCTTTGAAATGTGCTATGTGATTGTCTTAAGCTTGTTGGATGGGCTCGCTTCTCTGTCAAACTTGCACTCCAAGACTAGTCTATGCAAAACAGTGATAGACTAGTCAATAACACATTTATCCATAGATCCCTCCTTCAACATTTTTTGTGCAACCATCATCATGAGTTCAGTATAACTCATCTTAGTTATTCTTTTCTTTTCAACCTGTGAGGTGTCAATTAACAACAATGATGGACTTACTACTGGTTCCTTGCTGGATTCCCTTTTCTTCTCTTCTAATTTTTTAACCTTTATAGCTTCCTCACTTGCACCAGTGGCTTCACCACTTGGTGCAATCTTAGTAACTATCAGTTCCTTCCTAGGAACTATAACCTCATCCTTTACATTTGTATCCGGAGGACTATTGTCCTCAACATTAGTAACTTGTACATTATCAACCTTTACACTCTTTGCATCTACCGATATCTCAACATTTTCCTATACATTTGTAACTACAGGGGACTCAATATTTACTATCTTAACGTTTTTCAAAACTGGGAGTGAAGTACCCATTATACCTTTACCTTTCCCTTCAATCGGGATGTCTGTAGTATCTGTCTTAGGTTCCGGTGAAGTATAAAAACCATGACTCTTCACATAACTTAACCCATGCCTTGTGTATCTCCTCGATTATCTCATTTAATCTACCTAACAAAAGATTGATTATTCTATGCTTGTTGTTAAAGATTTTTCTATCTGCAACCTCAAGTGTCTTGTTCATCTCCTTTGGAGCAATAGAAAAACAACAGATAAAAACTCTTGAATCTTTATATACCTATCCTCTTGCATTTTCGATAGTCTTCTAGAATCTAAAATGTCATACAATAATGTCGGTATTGGTCTTCAATTTCTAACAAGGCTTTCTTATATGTATATCCAAATACAACAAAACTGCTTCCTCTACTTCTCTTTGTTCATCATTATCTAAATGTTCATAATAAAATTGTACATTCTTTAACATGCCATCTTTAGTAATTTCATCAACTAAATCTGCACAAGTCTTTGGTGGAATGATAGTTACATTACCAAATTCAATTGATATCAATGTTATCCTTCTTCTTTCTCCTTCTAGTACCGGATGCGGCTGAAGGTGTTTCTTTTGATGCTCTTCTCTATGCCGGTATCCTGATAGTGACTTTCCTAACTGGTTACTTCTTAGCTTCTGCCTTGGTCTCTTAATGTTTATTCCTCAATACCCTTTTGAATGCCAGGGGTGTGTCATCCTCAGATGCAGATTCTACTGCAATAGGCTCAATGAATATTTCTAGTTCTTTCCTCTTCCTCCCTTTCTTTGAGACAACATCAATCAATGTCTTGATGTCTTATGAAACATTTTCAACAAATTTACTTGCCTTGCCCTCATTCTTCTCTCTCTTCTTTCGGTTGCAATCAGCTTCAACCTCTTGCATCTTCTACCTAGAAGTGCCAAAGGTTTTTTATAGTTTCATCTACCAATGCATCAATTAGAATTTGTGCGTAAGCATCAAGAATCTGTGCATCAACTTCATAACCCATTTCCACAATCCAAATCTTTCGGGGCCTTACAGCTTCCATCAAAGTTTCATCTTTCTTGACCATGAAGCATATGTCGGTTGAGTACTTCTCAACAATGTACTTTGGAACCCTTATCCTAGAATTCATAGCCTTTTCAAATGCTTTATTGTAACCCCACACTTTGTCATCTCTTTGAGTATCCAATGTAGCAATTGACTGTTTTAGTTGCCTCCCTACTGGGATATTGAATGCCCATTATCTCTTCCCAAAACTGGGAGTCTCATTGATGAAAAATAGCCTTAAATAGACAATTAGGTTACCATACCGAAATGTTCCTTTCTTTTCTCCTTTAATTTTTCATAGGTTAATCAACAATTCATCCAACATCCAACCACATAGATCTAACTTATCATTCTCCCTCATCATTTTATAAGCTGCATAAATGCAAGAGATAGAAACATAATTCAATCAGTTTCATTGTGTTACCTTGTATCTGATGATCATGCTTCCGAATCTGATGTCTATATCGGTGATAGTACTGATCCTCATTGACCGCTTGTTTGATGTTGTATCGGTAATCTTGTTGACCTAATCATTTGAAACTTTCTTCTCCGGACATTGTCCAACATGTGGTAAATCGATGATTACCTTGATGTCCTCCTGTGTAATCTTATATAGTATATCCAACCAGATAAATTCTCCATGCACTCTTCTCAAACATACCTAATAATTTCCTCTTCCAATTCTAGAATATCTAGAATGCTGGTAAACCCTAATTCCACAATATGCTTGTATTTGGGCTTAATCTTTCCAGAATCTCCCATTATCTCATTCATGTACATGCTCTTAATATCAATCATTCCTAAATCCTCAATATGACAGTGAATATAACCTCTTACATCTTCGACATACACGACTCCTTCTGGGACATGGGAAAAAGCTCCAACTGAATCATCTAGGGTAGCAACATGCGGATATCGCTTGAAAATCAGCCTGGGATGGTCCTTGATCTCAACAAAAGTTAGATTTGTAGCAAAGATAGGTATAGATGATGATCTTGCTTCCATGATTGAAGATAAATACCTATGAATAGCTGTCGGTGAAAAATCCTAAAAGACCTTTTCCAATCACTCGTGAAATCACTCAAGATAATATCGATCGCACTAATTCACCTTAGAATTTCTCTGAATCAATCTAAATGCAAAGTGATCATAAATGAAGTGAATTTGACCTTTTATCCTCTAAGAAACCCTAATCTTTCATTGACATCAATGACTTCCAGTGGAAGATACCGGATCTCGATCAAACATCTCCATGCCAGATAAGAATCTCCAATGTCTGGAACATCTTCCAGATCCTCTTCCAGGGGAATATGAAACATCTTCATGAATTTTCCTACCCCTAAGGCATCTACCTTAGTTACCAAATGAGCTACCTGCCGGTGCAAGAGCAACCTCCTCTGTCGGTTGAGTAACCGGCGCATTTCTATCTTATGATTGTTCTTCTGACTTCTTGACCCATCTCTGGGTATGATCTTGCCAAATTTCATTAACCTTCTCTTTTCCTTTCTCATTTGATCCTCCATTACCAACCAATAGATTTATGCTTCTACAGAACTTAGCAATATGTCCAACCTCATTACATGCATAACATGTAACATTGTTCTTTTGCATTGCTTGACCTGTACTGATTAGCCATATGTCCAAATTTTGCACATGCATAACACTTAACATTCATTCTACAATATTCTATCTTATGACCATACTTATTACATTTAGAACATTGACCGGGAGTAGAATCAGGGGTCTGATTTGCTCTATTTGTACATTGCCTAGCCATGTGACCAAATTTATTACAAAAAAAGAATCTACCATTAAATTTATAAGCATTAAATTGCCTAATCGGTGCCTTATGTATTTGATCTTCATTTGTAGTACCGGAACTCTGTCCTTGTTCAAATCCAAGTCCACTGGAATATCCATTCTACCTTTGTCTCTTCAACAACTCATCTAGTTGTGTTGAACTAATCTTGAATTTATCTTTATACTCACTTGCAATAGTCAGATCATCTCTCACAATTATCATTTTTCTCTCAAGCTCTTTTTCATTACTCTAGGATTGTAGTAAATTAGTTCTTAACATATCATTCTCATGAACCCACCTTCCACATTCTTCAAATTTATTTTTCAGAGATACAACAAGATTTTCTTCCTTTTTCTTCCGGTCCTCAATCTCCTTAGACATCCTCATAGCTATAGCTTGCATTTCATTTCTCATAACCATGTTTTCCTGACTTAATTTCAAACATCTCTCATTAAGTGAATCATTCTCATCATTATCCTTATTCTGCAAAAGTTCCTTCCTCCTAGCCTGAATAGATGAAAATCTCTCCTGTAAGACAATAATAAATTCCTAAGCAAAATTCAATTCATCTCGTAGCTTTAGGTTCTTCATCGTTTTAGCATCATAATCTTCAAGTGCCACCTCAAGTTACTTCTCCATACTCATATCCATGGATTTCGGATTCAGGATCTTCCTTAAGCTGTTAAACTTCCTCTGAGGCACAAGACTCTGATACCAATTGTTGGAATCCAAGAACATTTAGAGGGGAGGGGTGAATCAGTGTTCTACCGGAATGATCAATTTTAACCTTATTAAAACATGCATACACCAACTGATATACCAGCACATATAGAATTGAAAGAAGTAAAGCAACCAATAAGCCAATCACATAAATGAATACAATAACACACAGAATTATATGTGGAAAAAATCAAAGAGGAAAAACTATGATGGGATTTGTGACCCACAATATCAATCCATTTTCCATATAAAGAGATATTATAAAATATAGGGGCCTACACTTGCAGGAAGGCTTACGGCCTAGAGCATATTGCTCAATCACAAAAGGAGCCTCACTGATTACAATCCGGAGAAATGATTGAACTACAAAGATACAATCTTCTATGCCTGAATATAGTTCTGGTTAAGCTTTGTCTGTTCTGGTCTGAAACCCTAAACCCTTACCAAAATAACCATTACATAAGTATCCTAACATACATGATATATTTTGCATCTCCTTTACATTTCATGACCTTACACTCTCTTCTATGGTATTTCAAAATGATCTAATTAACTGACCTATATACCCTTTTACAATTCATCATGCCTTATGTCGGCTTACAAAGATAATTACAATATGAATATACATGTCAGCTAGATAAATTTTTTTTTTTTTAATAATGCCTGGTAAACTTTTTAATGTGACCGATGACGCTGGCATGACACGCCCTTCGGCTCCACGTGAAACACTTTTGACCCAGAGCTATGAACCGGTGAGGCCACAACATAGGGGATCTCATCCCTACACTTCACTTGTTCAAACCCACAAGCACAATGGCCCAGTGAAGATACAAGGCCTGTGAGCATAGTGGCCCAGCAGGGGTTTGAACCTTGGTGGCCACTTCACCAACGAAGTGTTTTAACTGCGACACTACATGTCCAAAGATAGTTAGATGGATAACATAAATACATGAATATAAAAAATAATTGCCGATGCTGGATCCAAAAGACGTTAGCCTCCAATACCAATAACCTGATTCTAAACCATGTCGACCTACATTGTTGGCATCAAAGAAATCTATCCAACCTATTGGTGTTGGTGCCAATGAAGTGTTTGTGAAGTGCCTACTGGTAGACAACTGAACCAAAATATGAAGCTGGAACAAGTTGCCATGTTGCCATCAATGACAGTATATTGAAACCAACCAATTGTGTGTCAATTGCCAGCACTATCTACTTTCCCCTTCCATAGTGATAATTTTATTTACTTGATGAAATTTAATATGGTTACTAAGTATTGTCATAGTAGTGTTATTAATGATTCTTTCTTACCATGGGCCTAGGTCTTAGATGAGTTATATTGAAGAATAGATACCTTCCCTTTGATGAATAAATAATATTTGTATTCCATAGTTTCTATTCACTAAATAGATAAATTTGAAAATGATGAGTATAGAATTAAGGTAATTAGGGCAGTTACAAGCATATCATATGCTATGTTATGCATGTCAAAATATCATAAAATGTATAATCTACCAACTCTTCTCTGTGATAATAGATTAGCACAATGTTTACCATACATTGAACTTATAAAGCATATTATTGCATTGAATAATTTATAGAGCCTACAAGGGATTGAAGATGTTGAGGTGAGAATAATGCATATAAGATATTTGTAAAGATTTATGATTGTTGTTTGCAGGGAGACTATAATTTGAACTACTCAAGCCATAATATTAAGGTAAAGGTCTTATTTGTATGAGAGAAATTAAATAAATTATTTGGTATTAGTTCATTAGAGATTATATTGTTAATGATGCTAAGAGGGTTTGAAATCATGAATCAAAAGAAAACATTGTAAAGGATTGAATCATTTAAATTAGTTAGTGATTTGAAATAGGTGGAGAATATAAGAAACTCATTCTATTAATTTTATTATGATGTAAATTATTTTTGAATTATCATTTTAAATATTATATTATTTGAAATATTGAATGCATTTTTCTTTCAATGCCATCATTGTTATATGTGACGAGGTCTTCAAGGACTCACATGAATCAGCGAAACAATGGTGTAATATGGTCAAACTAGAGATTGGTGGCACTAGAGGATGGAGGATATACATCATCTCAAGCTAACTTCTTATTTTTGAGATGGTGCTTTGTATGAGAAGCAATTTTTTATTTCTTTCCTCCATTTCTTCTTTATTGCTATTAGATTTGAAAGTTACATATATTGTGAAGTTTCTTTTTAAGACAAGCAAGGGGTTTGGTGTTCAACTCAACAAAGATTGTAGCTCAGAGAGATCACAAGACTGTACTCAAGAATTATACTCTTATGAAGATCAAGAAATAACTTGATGGAATCCTATGTATACATATCTCAATGTGAATTGTCGTCAAATAATTTTCTTTAGACTCCATCTCTCATTTTATCATTCTCTCATTATTTCTCAGTTTTCACATGCACAATCAACTTCCCACAAGATAAACAATGAGTGGATAGACTCATTGTTAGAACTCTTTGTTGTGATGTGATTTTTCACCTCTCACATTGATTGCCTACGCTGGAAAAATGCTTACACACTTTTTAGCTAGGTAGGAAAAAGTGGTTTTGATGTTGCTTGAAGGAATATTAAATAATAATGAAAAAGATATATTGAAATTAAAATTATCTTATTACATTGATTTTCTTCATTGATTTTTTTTTATGAATAGGAAGTCTAGATTCTATTAATTAAGAGAAAATATACACTATTCACAAAAGTATGTAGGGGAATACGGGATCACCCCTTAGATTTTAGATGGATAGAGCCCAAAAATTCAGCAAACATGGGAAATGCCTAAAAAATAACAAAAAATTACATAATAATGGTGAGTAGGTAGCTTAACCGATCCCAGTGAGAGGCGGAGGTGGATCCTTATCATATTTAAGACCCCATAGAACAGGGAAGTCTAGGATATCATCCGAGAGGGTCCTTGGAACCCTCATCAACAGAAGCAACCTCCTCAGTGTTCTCTTCATCACATGTAGGGGAAATGGACAGAGCCAAGAGAGGAAGGGCCTTGGAAAAATTAGGCCAAGTACTGTCATTTCCAGTGGGCCACCCACTACCACCACTAGCAAGAGGCGCAACACCTCCAGAACCCCAATCACCATGAATAGGCAAAGAGGAATGCCAATGGTGTAAATCCCGACCATTAGACCGGTGGCAAACATTAGACCACAAGAAGAAGAACTACACCGACAACGCCACCCAGGAGGTGGTGATTGACCCCTTGAAGCAGGATGATCAAGAGGTTGTCTAGCAATTGTACAAGGGGTGTTTCCTCAATGCTCTAAAACCTCCTAAAGGTGGGCCACCTCAATGGTGACCTTGTTGGCTTGCACTTGGATCTGTAACATAACATTATTACATATACAAGTTTCAGCATAAAGAAAAACTTTCATATCAATAGAGCTGTGAGAAAATAAAACAACTTTTTTTTCTTTCCATAAGGCAATCGGAATTTCTATCCTGAAAGCGTGTCATATCTGGGTGAAGGAATGAGTGAGGCTAGGAGGGTCCCTGAGAAAAGCCATGTGCTAAGAGAAAGTTTTAGGCCTGAAAGTTCTTAATAAATCATGAATCTATCTCCAGAAACTCTAAGCATGACAACAATACCAGAAAAGATGCATAAAAGACTTTTGTTGCCCACAAAATGGGTAGTGAGGATCCAAAACCCCTATGTGCCACAGGCGAGAGCCAACAGGCAAGCCTTGGAAAAGAATACACAAGGCAAAGTGGGCAAGTTTTGGGTTCACAATGGTAGACTAGATGCTAAGAAATCGACGTCGCCAAGTGATAGTAGTCAACTGCAAGTGCCATCATATGTTCAAAGCTAGTACCATAGGAAGATGCTAAGAGAGTCATCTATAACCCAAAGAAACTAGGAAGATGCTAAGAGAGTCATCTATAACCCAAAGAGGGTTTGTATCAGGAAAATGAATGTACCACATCTTGTCTTTCGACCAGGGCCTCATAGAGTGAATGCCCAACTTGTGAAGCATATTCACAAACAGAGCCGGTAACACAATGTCAAACATCTATCGATCTGGCTAAATGAGCTGAACTGTACCCGAAAATCTTCCCAAGACCGAACGCTCATGGAAGCTCTAGAAAAGAGATCTTTGGGAGTACGAATGCCACGCTTGTGAAAGCGTAAAGCATGTTTATTTGAAATTTCCTAGCAAGAGAAAGGCGCTTCGTGATCCAATAAGACAACTTTTTCTCAATTCTGGTAAGGACCGTATTCCACAAATCCACTGGAGAACCTTGAAAAGGCAAAAGGGATACCTAGGAATCTAAAAACTTCACCATGATCTAACCACTTCCAGTCAAACTGGAGAAGCCACGAGGGAGCCGAAAGGAAGGGCTGCCTATAGCGCTGCGTCTTGTACCATTGAATGGTAGACCCAGAGGCCAGACAAAAGATATCAACACAGCAAAGGGTCTCCCGAACATTCTGTTCATCTTCAATGAGAGTTAAGAAGGAATCATCAGCGAAGTGGTCGTTGGTTAATTGAGATGGCGAGTTACCACTAGCCTCCATCATTGAATGTTGAGAATATGTTGTTGTTTGGAAAGATTCAAGAATATCACTGAAATCTATTACTGCGTATAACAAATAATTAAACAATTTAAATCTATGATATTTCTACAATTCACAATAATGCTTAAAATGTTTGAAATGTTTTTAAGATTGAGAAACATTTTAAGATTCATACAGCTGTTCATTTTTTTCTGTTACAAATGCTGTCACGTCTCCTCGCGTATAAATGCAAAAAACGGATGGTGTCAAAATGCACTTAAAATGCTACCAAAATTTAGTTTCCATAAGACGAAGGGCTAAATTACAATGACGGAAAAATAAAGCATAAACGACACGCAATGTTACAACAGTGAATGGGCTTTTGTTTAATGGGCGTTTCATTTACAAAGTACTACGTTAATTAAATCGACTTTTTCCGTTCCCGTTACATCATTCACGTAGGTAAGACAACGGTAAATAAAAAAGTATGAAATCGAAGCATCCAATTAATTTGTTAACAAAGAAAGGCCGATAAAATGGTGTGAGAAATGCTAATAATATTGTAATATAGAACTAATCATAACATAACATTACAATAATAGATAGAGAAGCCGCGGCTTCTGCATCACACGGATAACAACATTTACGAGAAAATAATTCAAGTCTCCCCTCATCATTCTCATCGGCGAAATCAACCTGTAGTTTTACTACTATTGTTCACCGCAATCTAAACCACGTCTCCTTTATTTATGGTCTATATATTCTCCTCGGACTTACTATCTGCAACAAGAACAAAAAGAAAACTTAGTTGATCACCCATTTAAGAGATGGAAATGTAAAATGTGTTGAAACGGAACTGTGAACTTACAAAGTGTCTAATAAGTAGGATGAGGTGGAGGAGAGCTATGCATGGGAGGATGACTGTAGTGTCCATGCTTTGGTGGGGGCTTTATTACTGCCTTGGGAGGAGATTTCTTCAAGGGAGGATGCACTTCACCAGGGCCATTGAATATAGGGGAACCTGGCTTGTGATAGAGTGGAGCATTAGCAGGAGAGAAGTGTGGGGATTTGTGGAAAGGTGGCGGCTTAGGAATAAGGGGAGAAGGGTGGGGCGATTGTGGGTTTGGAAATGTAGGAGAGTGGGCGTCTTGCATGGGAGACTTCTTCTCGAATGGGGGATTGTGAATGAAGGGAGAAGGGAAGTGTGGTTGTGGGCTTTGTAGTGGCGGTGGGAGCGCAGGTGGGTGAGCTCCTGGTAATGGCTTTCTATTGTGGTGGAAAGGACTAGGCAATGGCCTCTCCGATAAACATACTGACACAAATGCCAACAAGAGGATGAGTACAAAAGAATTGTGAAGAGCCATCGCTAACATTGTTGATGGTGAGTTGAAATGGTGAGAGGGTTGAAGAGTATTTATACACAAACAGGTGAAGGCGAGCGCAGTAGAAACTTCCAATTCACACTGCTCAGCTGTTACATTTAACAATAGATAAATAAAAAAGAAGACTAAAACCTTATACGTGGTGTGAATGAAACAAAAGTCAAGATTTGCGTGTCGGAGATTGTCCACAAAGTCGACTTTTTCAACGTGTGTACGACAAATTTAGTTCGTTAATTACGCATCGATTAAGGAGTTGGAATAATATTTCTGCGATTCTCTGAGTCCAAATATTTGGCACTCCCCGGAATTAGCGTCTCTTTTTGAGAATGGGAAGGACGTGTCACATGTGGAGGCAAAACGCAGAAAGTGAGGGAGAAGGAGAGGGAGAGGGATATCCAACGTTTAGGCGTGTGAATGCAAATGGGCCGGATCCGACTTGAACGCTAAGTTATTCTTAAGTCTTGCCCTTACCTTGTACGCTATTATTCAAAGATTTAAAAATAGTTCACTTATTCTAAAGTCTTGCCCTTACCTTGTACGCTACTATTCAAAGATTTAAAAATAATTCACTTATTCTAAAGTCTTGTCCTTACCTTGTAGGCTACTATTCAAAGATTTAAAAATAATTCATTTATTCTAAAGTCTTGCCCTTACCTTGCAGGCTATTATTCAAAGATTTAAAAATAATTCAGGTATTGACGTATGTAACTCATTGGTAAGTGTTTCTCTAAAATGAAGGCCTCTGGATCTACCCTCTCTCTCTCTATATATATATTGATAAGCCTCGGATCAATCTATATACATATAATGTCTTGGGATTATCAATCACATAATTTTTTTTTCATATTTAATGTTATAATTAATATATGTTTGAATAAAATAAGTTTTAAGATTAAGAATTATAAATAACAAATTAGTGGGATTAGAATGTAATTGGCAATCACAAATGTTTCATAGCTACGTATTTATAAGACAAATTATATATAGCTTTGTTCACAAAACTATTTTTAGGAATTAAGATTTTATTTGTGATATTGCTACTCCAATCTTACAACCAAACTTTTAAACCCTCTTTATTATGTGTGAATATTTGGACACTAATTACACCCTTACGATTAGATAATTATTTCTAAAATGAAAAAAAATATCGTTATATATGAACTACCAAACTCCACCTACACTTTTGTAGCTACAAAACTATATTCAGGAACCCATGGGGGCTTCATTGTCTAGGCCATATTATATCATGTGCATTCATATTGGGGGGTTTAATATCTTAAAAATGAGGGTAACATATATTTCTTATCGGTGAAAATAGGGGGTTTTTTAATTCAGACTATGAAAAAATGCAATATCCGGTGAAAATAAGGGGGCTTTTAATTTGGGCTATGTATTGGGAGGGAGTGAAAAAAAAGGAGTTTAGGACAATATTTTTGAAAATAGGGGGATCATTTAGCATGGCATGAATGCACGTGATATAACCTAGGTTCACTAAGTGAAGCCCCTATGCAAGTAGCAAAAGCTTTATAATTTCTTGAGCAATTACAAAATCAAAAATTTCAAATTTCAAAAACTTGCACAATTTCTAGTTAGCTTCTAATTCATTTTACCATATTTAAGATTATTTCAACTATGAAACCTTAATAAAAGATCATGTATAATTTCAAAGAGGTTATTTCCAAAGTAATCTTGGAGATGAAAATTTTCATGGATATGGATCATCTAGGAAAGTAATTTTAAAATAATTTGACATAAATAAGTGAGAAGAAGGCCAATGATAGAATCAACAACATCATTTGGAGTTAAATGATTTGAGACTTTTATTTCCCAATGGTGATATAATATTTGTAACTTGTGATTACCTATTATTAGTTCTATAATTGATAGACTAATGAAATACCAAAAACTACAGGCCAATTTTTTTAAAATAGATTATGCTTGGATACATATAAAAGATCTTTGAAATCTTAACCTATGATAAATATTTAGTTATATCAACTACAACATTCTAATAAATCCCTTTTTGCAAAAATCATTTAAGATGTGAGCTGATTATGTTTTATTTACAAAACATGTCATTATCATTTTAGGTCTATTTTATAGAATTGGTCCCTCTTCACTATTATTCCACCTTGCAATTGTTAAAATTAGCCTAGTTTATTCTACAATGTCTTTTCTTCTTACTTAGAGCGTAATTCTTATTTGCAATAGTCTTTCTTTAGAATCATAATGTTATTAGAGATTGGTGACTAGTACGGCCTATGGTAGGTTTTACCCTTTCTATAACAATTTCAAAGAGTTTCACGGATTTATGGTGGGTTTATAAATTTCATATTTTAGTATGATGGAAATGGATTTCAACTCCTTTTGTATTTTATCTTTTGAGGTCAATGCTCTATGTTTTAGTGATTGATGTATTTTTCATGTTTGTCTACCATTCAATATTCCTTCTGCATGGATAACCAATTTTGAAATAGGGTTTATGACATTTACCTACCTCATTATTTATTTTTTAGCTTCACCTAAAATGGTTCGTTATTTAATATTGATGGGCTACTTTTTAAAATGTGTATTGTTGAGTGGCTTAATGGGGTTTGGGCAAAGGGTTGGGGATTCATGTTACATATACAAGAATGATTCACAAAGCGCTTTTTGTCATGCGTTTTAAAACCAATGTCATGCAAGAATGAGTGCTACAAAAATAATTCTAGAAATATTACTAACTCTATTTTTGGAGCACTTAATTGGTCTCTTGATATCTTTAATGAGAAATTTGTTTCTATTTTTATTTTGATATGGCTTGTTATTAAAGATTTACTAGCTCAATTGTGAGATTTATTTCCCCATCTCCTTTCCTTGGTGGGTAACGTTCTCTAAGTAAACTAAACTCAAAGCAATCTACCACATATGGATGCAAGGTTATCAATCACTCTTTCTCATAGCATTAATATGAAAAAGTAGATTGTTATTGATCTTGAAAGAAATATCCAAACATATAAAAAATGACCTTTGGGGGACTCAAATTCATGCTTTCTCTACAAAAAAGAGGGTCAACCAAAAAATGCCCTAGTTTTAAGCTAAGGCCTTTGAGAAACTAAATTTTGAGGGCACTAATGGTAATATGGAAAGTCCTATGGAGGACTCTATTATGGCCATTTCATAAGGTTTCCCTCATGGCAATGTTAATTCTAAAGAGAATGTAGAGAGAATTAACCCTAAACATGATGTTGAAAGGGATGCAACTGGGGAAGATATTTCGAAAGATACTCCAAAAGATAATACTACTATCCCTAATCATTTATTTAATACCAATACTAGACAACCAAAGAATAGCCAGACATTGGCATTGGATAAGATTAGAGCTATGTTGAATGAAGCTAAGAATAAAGAAAATTCTTGATCAAGTAGAATTAGTGGAAGTTGTACTGTCTTTACCTAATATGATATTCAAAGGTAAAGAAGGTTCAAATTATCCATTGAAAAATCTCCATGCTCAAGTGCAGATGAAATTATTCGAGGGGTTGATAAGAATGTATCCTTTATAGAGAAAAGAGAAGGGGAAAAGAAAAGGAAACACCTTAGTAGAGGTCAAAGTGAATAAAAGCGAGAAGGGAAGGAAAAAGAAGAGATAGTAACCAAGTGTTTTGACAAATTTAGGAACAACAAAGAAATAAAGATGAACTTAAATTGCATTAGTTGGAACATTAGGGATGAAATTGAATTGCATTGGTTGGAACATTAGGGGTGAACTTAATAATCTTTTAGTCTATTTTCAGATTTGTCATTACCAATGCAAAGGGTCTTCCTAGATATATGTATGTTCTTCATTACCAATTTTGATAAAGGAAGATTAATTATTGTGTATGGTTTGATATGGAATTAGTGTTAGTAAACTAATGTTGTTTATACTTAAGGTATGAATGGTTTGATCTATTGACATGTGTTGTGGATGTCATTTCTAATCATTTTGGATTTTTGCCTTATGACAATAACTTGGAGCCTTTGTTATCACATCAAATTTGATGTTTGTGTTCTTGGATTGGTAGGTATCACTTGAGATGGTGGTCACTTTGATATTGTTGTAGATATCTCAATGGAGCATGAGAGAATGTTGGAGATTCATGTGGTTTCACATATGGCTATGATGATGTATTTGTAGGTCTCGGGGACAACTAAGAGGGGGGGGGTGAATCAATTGTCAAATAAATTCAAACCAAAATCTTGTTAACCAACTTAATGCTTAATACTGGTGACAGTTAAGTATGCCAGTAGATAGTGTTAATAGAAAATTGCTATACCGGTAAGAATTAATGCATGAAACATGAACATAAAGTCATCCACAACACATGACACAAATATTTGTACGTGGAAACCCTGTAAGAGGAAAAACCACGGTGGGAAACCTTACCCACAATCAGATGATACTACTGCAAATAGTAAGTGTACAAGAGGGGTCTGCACATGCAGAAAGGCCAACAGCCTAGAGCTCACTGCCCAAACACAAATGGGAGTCACACTGACTACAGTTGGATGGTTAAATCTAAAGAGAATGTACTACACAAAATAGCATCTTTATATGCTGGATTTAGTACCGATGTAATGCTGATATGCTTCTACAAAAACCTAACTTCACTTTCAAATGATGTCTTCATGTTTATCTCTGCTTGAGCTTGCATATACCCTTTCTTAAATATTTTTCGCATTCCACACTTGATCTTACAAATAAGATCTTTCATTTATACCATACCCTAAGACCAATTTTAGTAGGTCGGCTTTACAAGATATTACAATAAAAATATTTTACAAATAATACAATATCTGATGCAATAGCTGATTAAACGTGTCAGCTTAATGCATTTACAACAATAATAAATCATCTCCATAGCGTGCCATGCTGATCTGGAAAAGATAAACCTGTCGGTGTAACCCTAGATAACCTAGACCTATTTGCCGGTAAAAGCAAATATGCAAATAAGAATATACCAATGATATTACTTCAGGGAAAAGTGTCCACATGATGTTTTGACATTACCAAGTTTCTTCCATGTTATTGCAAGTACCGGTGAACATTATATCCTACCGGTTAACCATATACTGGTGATTATTTGAACAGTTTACTGATTGCCGGTGAACGTTGCTGGATCTCCAAAGTAGGTGTATTTAGTAGGTGTTGACATCAATGACAAAACCATACCAAAATACCAACAATCTCCCCCTTTAGCATTGATGGCAACACAAGATGGAAAAACCATCAAAGTGCTAAACTAGAAATGCCAAGTACAAAAACCAATTCTTCCCCTGGGAGTAATATGTGTTTATACAAATATTTATTTACAATACCAATCTCAAAAAGATAATGCATATATTTTTCCTTAATGTTTTTCCATATATCTCTCCCCCTTTGACATCAAATGCCAAAGTCATAAAAAGGTCAAGTTCATACAAAATACCAATCAATTCAATATACCAACTACCCCCCCTGAGAAGTAGCTTCCTCATCAAATACCGGAATAAAAGATTTGTCCATTTAATTCTGTTGGTTGATGAAAGTCATCAACTATCTAAGTCTCTACCAGTGGAGGTAAGACTCTGAGCTGATCTCTGAGATACTCAAAAGTTTCCTTAGGCAAAGGTTTTGTAAAAATATATGCAAGCTGTTCTTTAGTATTCACATAAACCAGTTTTATTTCCTTTTCTTCAACTTTTTCCCTTAAAAAATTCAGTTTGATAGAAACATGTTTTGTTTTAGAATGTAATACTGGATTCTTAGATATGTCAATTGCTGCAGTGTTATCACAATATATAGTAATAGGTTCCTTGCATTTTACCTTTATGTCTTTCAACATTTGCTTAAGCCAAAGTACCTGTGTACAGTTTGTTGCTGTTGCAACATATTCTGATTCTGCAGTTGATAAAGATGTACAACTCTGTTTCTTACTTAACCAAGAAACTAATCTCTTTCCAAGAAAGAATGCTCCTCCAGTGGTAATCTTTCTATCATCTACATCTCCTGCCCAATTTGCATCTGTGTATGCGTATAGATCAAAATTTTCATCTTTAGGATACCACAATCCAAGATTTGTTGTGCCTTGTAAGTACCAAAAAATCCTTTTTACTGCTAATTCATGATTTTCCTTGGGATTACTCTGAAATCGAGAAACTATACATACTGCATTCATAATATCAGGTCTGGTTTGTGTCAAATATAGTAAACCTCCTATCATAGATTTGTATCTAGTTGGATTAATAGGTGTGGATTCATCCCTTTGAGATAATTTGTCATTTGTAGTCATAGGTGTGCTTACCGGTTTAGAGTTCTCCATCCCAAATTTCTTGAGTAGTTCTTTCAAGTACTTAGATTGATTCAAAAATATGCCTTTATCAGTCTATAAAATCTACAATCCTAAAAAGAATTTTATTTCTCCAATCATAGACATTTCAAATTCATGCTGCATTTTAAGAGAAAATTCTTTGCATAATCCATCTTCTCCTCCAAAGATTATATCATCAACAAATACTTCCATAATCAAAATGTCATCATTAGTTACTTTGTAGTATAAATTGCTATCTGCATTTCCTTTAGTAAAACCAATTTTTAAAAGATACTTATCCAATATTGCATGCCAGGCTCTTGGAGCTTGTTTTAGTCCATATAGAGCTTTTCTTAATCTGCAAACCATATCATTGTTATCTATGAAAGAAAATCCATCAGGTTGTTCAATATAGACTTCCTCTTCAAGATCTCCATTCAAAAATGCACATTTAATATCCGTTTGATAAACTTTGTAATCCTTGTGAGCTGTAAAGGCCAAGAATAATCTAACTGCCTCAATTCTGGCTACTGGTGTAAAGGTTTCATTGTAATCAACTCCTTCTTTCTAAGAATATCCCTTACACACTAGTCTTTCTTTATTCCTGACAACCTTACCATCTTCATTGAGTTTGTTTCTAAATACCCATTTGGTTCCAATTACATTTTTATTTTCAGGTCGAGGAACTAATGTCCAAGTATTATTTTTCTCAATCTGTCCTAATTCTTCTTCCATATCTTTAATCCAAAATTTATCTTCACATGCCTCATTGATAGATAATGGTTCAATTTGAGAAATAAGACATACCTCTTCATTTGCCAATCTTCCTCTTGTCATGACTCCTTTAAATTTGCTTCCAATTATCTAATCTTCAGAATGATTCAGTCTTACATACCGGGGTGTCTTAATCTATTATTGTTCTTCAATTACTATGGTATCCTCTCATGATACCGGAGTAACTGGATCATTCTGTACCGGTGGATTTACTATTGGTTCATTTTTCATAATTTCTGTTACCGGTTCAGAGTCTATATACCTTGAAGTTTCTCTGAATTGTTCATCAATTTTTACATTTGTACTCTCAATAATTTTCTGTAATCTTTTATTAAAGCATCTATAAGCTTTACTCTTAGATGAATAACTAAGAAATATTCCTTCATCACTTCTAGGATCAAACTTGCCAATGTACTCATCTCTTCTAATATAACATTTACTTCCAAAAATTCTGAAATACTTAAGAGTAGGAGTATTACCAAACCATAGTTCATGAGGGGTCTTACTGGTTTCACCTTTGATGTGAACTTTGTTGAATGTATAGACAATAGTGCTTACTGCCTCTCTTCAGTACACATGTGATAGATTTGCTTCTGATAACATACTTCTTGCTGCATCCAAAATAGTTCTATTTTTCCTTTCAACAACTCCATTTAGTTGTGGTGTCTGAGGTGCTGATAACTGTCTTTTGATTCCATTAACTTCACAGAATGTATTAAAATCTCTAGATGTGAATTCTCCTCCTTGATTTGATCTTAAACATTTAATTTTCTTACCGGTTTCATTTTCAACCATTGCTTTGAATAGTTTGAACTTCCCAAGTGCTTCTGATTTTTCTCTGAGAAAAGTAACGCAACACATTCTAGAATAGTCATCAATAATTAGCATTAAATATCTATCACCTTGTAAACTTTTAGTTCTAGCTGGACCACATAAATCAGTGTGAATTAAATCAAGAGCATTATTGGATTTTTCTGGAATACTTTTGAAACTAGCTCTAACCTATTTTCCAAATTGACATTCCTTGCAAATTGTATTCTGAGGTTTCACAATTTTAGGTAAATCTCTAACTGCCTTAGAAGTACTGATTTTTACCATGCAATCAAAATTTACATGACATAGTCTTTTATGCCATAGCCAACTTTCATCTATATGTGCAATTAAGCATGCCTTTTCACTATTATTTAAATGAA
Source organism: Cryptomeria japonica (assembly GCF_030272615.1). Classification (NCBI taxonomy): domain Eukaryota; kingdom Viridiplantae; phylum Streptophyta; class Pinopsida; order Cupressales; family Cupressaceae; genus Cryptomeria; species Cryptomeria japonica. Next base: position 86,436 of record NW_026729297.1, read on the forward strand.
AGATATTACCTCTAGTCTGATTACCGGTTGCAATTTCCAAACCGGTTCTATTCCTGATTTTGCATTTTCCATTTTTAAATTGTAACTGAAAACATTTCTCGACTAATTGACCAACACTTAAAAGATTATGTTTTAATCCTTCAACATAGTAAACATTGTCAGTGTTATGTTTACCATCAAGAGATATTGAACCCTTACCTTTGATTGAACAGGCTTTGTCATCTCCGAATCTTACTAAGCCTCCATTGTATTCTTGAAAGCTCAAGAATTTGCCTTTGTCTCCAGTCATGTGATGTGAGCATCCTGAGTCAATAATCCATTCATCCTTTGATTCAACTTTAGCTGCTAGGGCTTGTTCTATCGGTGGAGCAATAGGTACCAGTTGATCTTCTGTTATAGTAACAAAGACCCATCTATTGTCTGCTGGATCCTCATCAGAATCATCAGTCACACCTTCATCAGCAATGTAACAAGATTTATCTTTGTTTTTCTTAAATTTGTATCTTTGATATTCAGGATTAGGTTTGTATGTCCTTCTAGCTTCTTCTCTTAGTCTAGCATGTCTATCAGGGCATCTTGAAGCCATATGACCAATCTTACTGTAGTTGGAACATTTAAAGGGTGCTTTACCTTCATACTTACTTCCAATTGGACCTTTTGGCATTTTTCTTGCAAATAGTGCTTCAAGTTCTTCAAGCTCTTCATTCTCCTTCTTGGTTTCTTCAAGTTCTCTTCCATAAAAGGCTCTCCAGTCTGATTTGTCAAAAGATGGAGCAAATGATGTTGATGCTTTGAAGGCCAAATCAGTTTTTATTGTAGCAACAGGACCAAATTCCTCAATTTCAAAAGCTGAAAGTTTTCCAATCAATGTATCCCTAGTTACTGATGTATTAGGCATTGTTCTCAACTCATTAATAGTAGTAACCTTCATTTTATATGCTGGTGGCAAACCTCTTAATATTTTTGAAACAATCTCATCTTCACTCAAGGTTCCTCCACAACATTTGATGCCTAAAACAATTTCATTTACTCTTTCCATAAAAGCAGAAATTCTTTCATCTTCTTCCATTTTCAGATGTTCATACCTAACTTGGAAGCTTTCAAGTTTTGCAATTTTGACTGTGGAATCCCCTTCATTCAGTGTTTCCAAATGATCCCAAATAGCTTTTGCATTAGATCTATCTGATAATCCCATGATTTGTTGATCTGATAATGCGTTCAAAAGTGCTTCTCTTTCTTTGCAATCATTTTCTTCATCTTTAGCTAAAGTAATAGGAGCAGGCTAACCAGCTATAGCAGCAGTATAACCATTCTTAGTAACTTCCCAGATGTCTTTACCAATGTAATTCAGATGTGTCTCCATTCTGATTTTCCATATTCCATAGTTGGTTCCATCAAGTTTAGGACTATCCTTTCTGAAATAATTAGTAGACATTGGATCTCCTCAAGTTGTTAAACTTCTGCAAAAAGGAGGACTAGGCTCTGATACCAATTGTAGGTCCCGGGGACAACTAAGAGGGGGGGGGGGGTGAATCAGTTGTCAAATAAATTCAAACCAAAATCTTGTTAACCAACTTAATGCTTAATACCGGTGAAACAGTTAAGTATGCCGGTAGACAGTGTTAACAGAAAATTGCTATACCGGTAAGAATTAATGCATGAAACATAAACATAAAGTCATCCACAACACATGACACAAATATTTGTACGTGGAAACCATGTAAGGGGAAAAACCATGATGGGAAACCTTACCCACAATCAGATGATACTACTGCAGATATTAAGTGTACAAGAGGGGTCTGCACATGCAGAAAGGCCAACAGCCTAGAGCTCACTGCTCAAACACAAATGAGAGTCACACTGACTATAGTTGGATGGTTAAATCCAATGAGAATGTACTGCACAAAATAGCATCTTCATATGCTGGATTTAGTACTGGTGTAATGCTGATATGCTTCTACAAAAACCTAACTTCACTTTCAAATGATGTCTTCGTGTTTATCTCCGCTTGATCTCGCATATACCCTTTCTTAAATCTTTTTCGTATTCCACACTTGATCTTACAAATAAGATCTTACATTTATACCATACGCTAAGACCAATTTTAGTAGGTCGGCTCTACAAGATATTACAATAAAAATATTTTACAAATAATACAATATCCGATGCAATAACCGATTAAAAGTGTCAGCTTAATGCATTTACAACAATAATAAATCATCTCCATAGTGTGCCATTCTGATCTGGAAAAGATAAACCTGTCTGTGTAACCCTAGATAACCTGGACCTATTTGTCGGTAAAAGCAAATATGCAAATAAGAATATACCAATGATATTACTTTAGGGAAAAGTTTCCACATGATGTTTTTGACATTACCAAGTGTCTTCCATGTTATTGCAGGTACCGATGAACATTATATCCTGTCGGTTAACCATATACCGATGATTATTTGAACAGTTTACTGATTGCCGATGAACGTTGCTGGATCTCCAAAGTAGGTGTATTTAGCAGGTGTTGACATCAATGACAAAACCATACCAAAATACCAACAGTATTTCACTTGTTGACCCTTATCAATGTATACATTTGTAAAGTGGAAAATTGAACCCTAGTGATTCCCCACCTAGGAGAGAGAAAGGAAATAACTAGGATAATTTTTAGTTGGGAGATACTTTGCATTCAAAAGAGGGGTTGAATTCACTAGATCCAAACCCTAGAGTGAATAAGGATCTGAATACTAAGTCAACTGCAAGGGTGCAATGCAATTTACCCTCTTTTGTAAGTAGAAGAGTTGACTTGTTGACTATGCAAAAAAGAGAGATAAAATGGGTGAAATGAGGAGCTACTAGTTCGAGATTGGGCAGTAAATTTGGATATGAGATATTTAGACTGATACAGATCTGCCCTGCAAATTTGGACAAAAGTTATCGGGACTGTGTTGAAAGTGGACACAGTCCTCTGAAAAATCCTTGAAATGAAAAGGGTTTTCCCATCTCTTTAAATGAAGCCCAAACTTTTAATTACAGTTGCGCACCTGCAACCAACACACAAAAAAGAAGGGAAGAAGAGTTGTGGATAGGGATTTCCTCAGTCAAACCCCAGTTGAGGAATTGACCTTGAAAGAAAGTAATTGAAAATGTTTAAATGTAAATGATGCAAATGTATACCTTGTAGATCTGCAATTTGTTGATGATGATTGCTTTGCTTCTTGAATGTAATCACAGGTGTTGCATGAAATGGCATGTAACATGACAAAACCCTAACACACACACATGCCTGCAAATGAATGTTGTAATTTTTATGTAATGGATGAATGAAGAAGACACATTAAGAAGGAGATGTTTGAAGACTTGAACATGTGAACACTTGATGATGTATATTTTCACCTATGCTTCCTTATCCTTGTATATTTTCACTTCGCTTATGAAAACGAGAGGACTAGATTCACTTTTAGACTTGCCTCGGAGGATTAATTTTCATCTCACTGAAGGCTGACATAGGAGAATTTAAGTTCCCAAAAAGAAAATTAGGTCCAAGGGTCATATGGACCCATCTTAGGGCCACCCTAAGAGGAAGGATAGGGGTACCACACCCCTATCCTAGGGGGGAAAGGGGTGCTATGCCCTTGTCCTGCCCTATTTTGGGGCCTATACAAGGTCTCAAGGTGATGCAAGGGCCAAAACAAGAGAAGATTTAAAATTATGATGCAGAGAAGGTTCCCAATTGAGTAGGGGAATGTAGTTGTCACCTAAAATGCAGTCAAAATTTAAAGGGTTGCAATTTTATGATGCTACATTTATCCCCCACTTTAGTGGGAGTATGACTTATGCGAATACAACTGGTAAAGTAGAAGAAAGAGAGAGATGAAGATGAGAGATACATAGAAATACCACAAGGAGTATAAGACATCACTAATATTGAGGAACAAAGCCCCAAATCTTAGGATCTTAACTCACTCAAACATATGCAAGATAATACAAGACAAAAGGAACAAGACAAACAAAAACAAGACCAAACACAACATACACATGACAAAAACAAAACACGAGACCATAAATCAACTAGCCAAAGAGACCTCGATACAGATGTCTCAAACAACTAATTGAAACACAAAGACAAATGCCATCACATAAACACCAATAATCACATAAAAGCGCAAAGCTTACATCATCCATGAACCATCAATAGTAAAACTATGAGCTCATGAGAGGAAGGAGAGAGAACATGAATACACACTTTGGTGATCCATGAGAAGAAAGGTGAACAAGAGGAAACCATGGACATCTCGCCCCTAGAATTAGGTGATCCATGGATTAAAAGGACATGGAAAACTAGCCCCTAGAGTCTGTCTAGGTGATCCATGTAAGGGAGGAAGGTGAGAATGCTGTTAGTTCCACTCAACCTCATGCATGTGTGTGCAAGTGAGGTTCGAAGCATCTGATAGGAGTCTATGCCTGATTATGCTACAACCTATATAATAGGTATAGCACAAGTGTCAAGAAAGTGGCGGCATCTCGCTCTAAGAGTCTGCCCTTTGGTTAAGAAAATAGTGAAACCTTGGAAAGAGGAAAAGGAATAATCTTGCCCTCCAAGCATAGAGGCAAGAATAAATAGGCTATTACATTTCACACTAAGTATGATTGCACCTTAAATTGTACCACCATGAATGACAAGGAGCCCCCAATAGGTAGGCTAACTATGTCACATAGTGAGGAGCAACATAATAGGAACTTGAATGTTATTTTAAATGATCATGATGAATATGACAATCATTGTTAGATGTTATTTTTAACATGCCTGAATCAATGTAATGTTGCATTTGTTGATTTATTATGAGAACATGTGGATTTATAAGACAATGGAGAAGAATATGTTGACAAAGGAAATTGTAATTTCTCATGACTTTCTCACTCACATTCAAGCATTTGTCCATTGCATCCATGTGCATGTTCAAAAGAGGGTTCACTCTTAGGGGGAATTGGATGGAAGTTTAAAGAGGCCCAATCAATTTCAAGATTTTTGTTAAGAGAAAAATTTGGAATATGAAATTTAGGCATCTTAGACTTTCTAGAAAAGGTAGGAGTGAAATCTAAGGACCCCCAATCATCCTCTAAGACTTATTCCTTAGCAACTTCTTTTGGTAGGAGATGGTGTATTTGAGTAAATTGAAGAGAGGATTGTAGGAACTAAGAAAGCATATGATGCTTCACTTATGTTCTCATCAACTACCTCATTAATATATGTGTAAGGCACAACATGATAATTAGGAAGAATTTTTGGTTTCCTAGGAACATGAATGGAATTGATTTGATTTTTATTAGGCTCTTGGTTTTTGGGAGAGAGAATTATGATGAGAAATGATATCATCCTCTCATTCTAAGGTATCTTTATGTTCAAGACACTCATTAGGAAAAGTATTATCATATGTAATTAATGCTTCATCTTTAGAGGGAAGATCATGTAAAGAAGGTGTGGTATCACTAGGATAAGTATCCATAATATCATCCTCTCGCACCAAATAATCCTTATGAGGGAGGTACTTTTTAGGAGAAGAAGGAACACAACTCTCCAAAGATTCATCTTTAGGAAGGAGATCTTTGAAAAAAGTTTCCATATTCCCTTTTTGCACCAATGTGCCCTCATTAATGCGATCAATTTTGGGAGAGGGTAAATTATAGGTATGAATGAAAGGGAGAGATAAAATATCATCATATGCATAAAAAGGAACATCATGAACATCTTTAATCTAACTTGAAATTGAATTAGCAAAATAAGATCAGAACTCCATATGCACTTACGATAAAACAAGAAACTCATATGTCATTTAACCATTATTATGTTCACCCCATACATGCATAGAAAATTGAATAAAGGAGGGAAATTGAAATTTGAATTGCAAATTTGAAATTGAAATTTTGAATTTGAAATTTGAAACTTGCAAAATAATTGAATAATTCAAAATTCTAGGAAAAATAATTATTCAATTAAATGAACAAATTGATTAAAAGAATAATAATGCAACCTCTTAGGAAATTGAAAATTAAAAATTAGGATTATGTAAAAAAAAATAACCTCTGAATTTAAAATTTTAAAATTATCCAAAAGAGATTAAAATTAAGGCCTATTGAAAAACCTCTTAATTTAAAAAAATGAAAGTTGAATTAAAATTTTGAAATTTAAAATTAGGGTTTTTCTTAATTAACCACTTAATATTAAACTATATCTTGAAAATTTAAATTTTGATAGTGGAGATTATTTTTTATTTTAGAGGGACCGAAATTCGACAAAATCAACTAATTTTCTGGATTTGAGCAATTAAATACAGTCATAACAATCTCCCAAAATTTTGGGAAAAAAGTCAGGGACCAGATTGAAAGTGCACACGGTCCTCACAACTTTTTCAAAAATTTTCAGGGATGAAAGCTATGATGATTTGAGAACTAACCCCAAAAAATTGATTAATTTTACAATCTCTAGATAGGTGAAATTAAGGTTTGAATGTTGAAATGGAACCCTATTGATGCAAAGAATCTTGGAGCTTGGTTCAATACACCTTCTTGAGTGACTTGTCCTACTCAACCCCTCAACTACTCAAGTCCATCCAGTGGCACTTAGTAGGGGTTATTCTAGTGAGACCTCCAAGGTTTTCACCTATTTGGCTTGCCTCCAAGGTATAGGAAATGGTTTTGGACAATCAACTCCACCACTTGAGGTTGCCACCTCAGTCACACACACTTCACTCCAGGGCTCCAACCACTCCTGCAAGGATCTTAACACACAACCACTTCCTATGGGTCCCCAATGCATCTACCAAGTGTCTTTGAATTATTTTGAGGCTTTAGGCTCACAAAACCCATTGCTTTAGTTTCCTAACCTTTCTAGGTCTCCACCAGTTCCAAAATAGGCCTAATTGCATTAGCCCTCCCTTGGCGGTTTTAGGGCCTTAGTTTGTAAATGTCCCAAACAAGGCTAGAAATAAATCATGTATTAGAGTACCCTTTTGGAAGTTACAACCAATACTAGAAAATTGCATTTGGTTTATCCGTACAAGTGGGGTTTCCAATGCTGCACTATTTTGAAGGGTTTACGTCTCACCAGGTGACTTGGAAAGATGGGTCTAAAACTTTGCACCAGTCAAGACTCCTACTCAAAAAGATTTAGGAATATTCAAGAGCACTTAGAGGGCTTTCCATTCATGTGTCACTTGTTCATGCACCAATCCACATGTGCTCATTAATCATAGTTTTCTTGTTGTCCTAAGTCACCTACTCCTAGTGGTGGGCCTAGAGCTTCATTGTTTCTCCTCCACAAGGACCTGCAAAACCAAAAATCCTATCCTAAGGCTATGTATAGACCCTAACCTAGCATTCTTAGTTATTTCAATAATTGCCATTAAATAATGCCTAGGTTAGAGCCATTTTATTGGTATTAAACCCTACTTGCAAGGGTTCTACACCTAGTTGCAAATAATGGAAGAAATCTCTGCAACCTAGGACAATCAAACCTACAAATCAACCTTAATGAAGGCAAATACAATGAACACTCAATAATTGCAATGATTTTACACCATCTAGTATGTACTGGACCATACAAGCAATGAATACAAATGAAAAACTCTCAAAAACCGGTGGAAACAAGTTTGCTTCACAATCCAAAAACTCGCTCTTGCATTTCCAATCCTCCAACCTGTACAATGAAGTGAATTTTGGCTTTTATCCTCCTATTTCAGTCAGTTCAACCAACTTTTAATTCCTATAACCAAAAATACAACTTTTGCAAGAAATTGCAAAATGTTGCTCAACAACTTTTTACATCTTTTGGCTTCAAGATGCAACTTTGCATTATAATGCATTTTTAGACTCCTGAGGGTCCTTAAACACCCTAAAGACCTAAACACAACACAATTGACCCCTAATACATGAATACATTCATCTGGAGCACTTTACCTATGATCTACCTAAGCATCTCACTTCTCAGGCTATCAGCATCCTGAACACAATTGACTCAAACCAAAACTTGGACACCTCAACCATGTCTCTATTGATTCCTAAATGGCTAGTCCATTATTACATCACAAAGATAACTCACAAAATTGAAAGAAAATAAAAAATTGGTAATTGGAGTATTTGGTACCCTGCATCATACTCCCCTGGGACAAAGAACTCAAGTCCCTTGAGTTAAAAGGTCTGCAATCTCCACTCCATGTTGTAGTATATCTACCTCTAACATCCACATGGCATCTAAATCAGGTAACCTTTCCCACTTGACAAGATAGTTCTTGTAGACTCCTTTCCTTGTCTTCTTTACTATCTTGGTATCCAACATACTCTCCAACTTAACCGGTTGACTAGGTGGCAAATACTTTATCTAATCTTCATGAACTAATGATGGCATGTCCATCTGATTTGTTGGTGACTCTTCCTTGTATGGATAGATATCACATACATTAAAAATGGGAGATATCCCCAAGGTAGGAGGAAGTTCTAAAACCTCATATGCATTCTACCCATACTTGTGCACCACCTTGAGAGGCCCAATTTTCTTCATCATGAGTTTGATAGGCTTCTCTTTTGGAAGTCTCCTTCCTAAGGTATGCTAACACTAAGTCTCCAATTTTAAAGTGTACTTTCCTCCTTGTTTTATCAACTTAAACCTTATACTGCTCGGATTTTTGTTGTAAGAACTGCCTTACCTTATCATGCACCTCTTTAATACCTTCTGCAATTTTCTCCCCTTGTGCACTCTTGGGTTCCATTGAAATGAGATCTATGAGCTCTAATATGCCCCTAGGATGGAATCCATACACTATCTCAAAAGTACTTTTACTTGTGCTATGGTTGACTGAGTCATTATATGCGTATTCTGCCTGTCCAAGTACTAGATCCCAAGTCTGTCCATGTTGTTTTGTAAGACATCTTAGCAAGTTACCCAATGACCAGTTGACTACCTCTATCTGAACATCTAATTGAGGATGATAGGAAGATGAAAAAGATAACTTGGTGCCCAAATTCCTCCAAAGCTTCCTCCAAAAGTGGCTCAAAAACTTCACATCTCTATCACTAACAATGTTGATGGGAAGATCATGAATTCTAACTATCTCCTTGAAGAAGAGGCCTGTAATATAGGTGGCATCATTGGTGCTCTTGCAAGGTATGAAATGTGCCATTTTGCTTAACCTATCTACCACCACATACACACTATAAAATCCTCTTGGGGTCCTAGGAAAGCCTAACACAAAATCCATGCTCAGACATTCCCAAGGCCTTTGAGGTATGACCAAGGGTTGATATAGACCTACATGACTTGGTGTTCCCTTTTCTCTTTGGAAGATGGTACATTTCTCTACAAACCTTCTCACTTCTGATTGAAACTTGGGCCAATAATAAAACCTACCAACTTGCTCCAAAGTCTTATCAATGCCAAAATGACCTCCTAGACCTCCTTGATGCTTCTCTTGGATAATATTTTGCCTCATAGAACATTGAGGTATGCAAAGGAGATGACCTTTGAATAGAAAACCCTCTTGTATCATGTACTCTGAATAAGAGACATGTGAGGTGTTAGAAAAATTAGTATAAACATTATATATCTCTGCAAAATCCTTATCATCCTTGTAGAGGTCTTTTAACTCACTCAAACCCACACTTTGCAATTGTATCTCCTGCATAGTCATGACTCTCCTACTTAGTGCATCAACTAATTTTTTGGCTGTCACTTTCTTATGTTTGATAGTAATGTATAGGATTGTAAGTACTCAACCCACTTTAGGTGTCTTTGGTTCAACTTCTCTTGCTCATTGAGGAAACTAAGGGCATTTTTGTTAGTGAAGACTACAAATTCTTTGGGCAGCAAGTAATGTCACCATTTTCTCAATGCTTGAACAATTGCATACAACTCCAAGTCATATGCAGAGTACCTTTTCTTAGCTTCACTTAAGTTTTCTGAGAATAAAGTTATAGGATGTCCCTCTTGACTTAAAACTACCCCTATCACCCTTTGGCTTGCATCACATTCTACTATAAACAACTAATTGAAATTAGGCAATCTAAGGGTTGGCAGCTCTACTATCTTGGTTTCCAATATTTCAAACCCCTTATTAGCTTCCTCTATCCACTTAAAGTGACACTTAATCCATCCTTTAATGGTATTGAGAATAGGAGCACAAATATGGCTAAAGTTTCTCATAAACTTCCTATAAAAAGATGCCATTTCATGAAAGCTTCTAACTTCACCTATGCCCCTAGGGATGGGCCAATTAACTATTTGTTCTACCTTACTTGGATCCATCTTTAAGCATCCATGAGAAATTAAAAAACCAAGGTATACAAGCTTTGTTTTCAAAAACTCACATTTTTTAAGGTTATTATTGAGTTGAGCCTCCTTCAACTTCTTCAAGACCATCTCCATATGCTTGAGGTGTTCCTCCTTGGACCTGTTGAAGATCAAAATGTCATAAAGATACATAATAACAAATCTACCAATAAACTCAACTAAGACTTCATTCATGAGCCTTTGGAAGGTACTAGGTGCATTGGTGAGGCCAAATGGCATCATCAACCACTCATATAAGCCTGCATTATTTCTAAAAGTTGTCTTCCATTCATCTCTAGGTCTGATTCTGATCTAATGATAACTAGACATCAAGTCCACCTTTGTGAGTAGCTTGCACCTCCTAGATTGTCCAATAGGTCCTGAATCCTTGGCATGGGAAACTGGTACCTTATAGTAATCTTATTGATTACTCTAGAGTCCATGCACATTCTCCATTTGCCTCCCTTTTTAGGTACTAAAACAGTAGGAACAACACATGGACTCAAACTCTTCTTGATAAAACCTTTGTCCAAGAGTTCTTGCACTTGTTTGGAGATCTCTTCATTTTGACTAGGTGTCATTTTATAGGCAGCTTTGTTTGGCATATTGGCCCCTCATATTAAGTCTATATTATGATTCACATCTCTCATTGGAGGCAAAGAATCAAGAATGTCATCCCCTATCACTTCAGCATATTGTTTGAGTAGACCTTGCACCTCTTGAGGCACTTCACTCATTGGATTTGCCTTAGCTTCATCTCTAGGCTTCAACACTATAGCATAGCCTTGAGGACCTTCTTGTTTCAACACTTTGAGAAACTCTTTACCTCTCATCAGCATAACACTTGAGCCTATTTTCTTTTCTTCATTTGGATCAGGTAGTGGATTTATTTGGTACTTCTTCCCATTCTTGGAGATAAGATAGCTATTCTTTTCTCCATCATGAGTAGCTCTCACATCATATTGCCATGGATGGCCCAACAGCAAATGAAAAGCATCCATAAGCAATATGTCACATAGTAATCTATCCTTATACTCACCAATTTCAAAATCCACCCATGCTTGTTCATCAACCAAGACATGTTGTCCCCGATTGAGCGATGATACCTTGTAAGGAGTGAGATGAGGTAATCTTTTCAGTTTGAGTTTGTCCACCATTTCAACTGAGACAATATTCTTAGTGGAACCTGAATCTACAATCACCTTGCAAATCTTCCCATGTGACCTACAAGTGGTCCTAAACAAACTTTTCCTCTATGGTGGCTCTTGAGCTCGAGGCATCTTGAGCATTTTTCTCCTCATCATCAAGTTTTCTCCATCTTTCACTAGCCCTGCCTTGCTAATTGAAGAAGTTACACTCTGAGTATCCTCCTCTTGAAAAAATTGAGTTCTTCTTTCCCCGTGTATGAGCTTGTTGAGCTTGAGGATTTTCCCAAAGACTTACTCATGGTATGCCTAACTTGATTGCAATGATAATACCTACTAGTGAAGACAGTGTTTCTTCTTCTTGAGTTTCCAAGTCTGCCCCTAAAATTTCTCCTTCCTTTATAGGATCCTCTAAATGCTCCTCTCTAAGAATCCCCACTGCCTTCTTGGCCTTGTTGCTCTGCATTTCTTAGTGTTTGCTACCCTCTACCAAAACTTCCTCTACCTCTGAAATTCTTACCTCCCCTATGTTTCTGATTTTGTTCACTCCTCCTTTTGATCTTCTCTTCTACCCTTGTGGCCAACTTAAAACACTTATGGATAGTGTCTAGTGTGAGGATACTTATCTCATCTTGTATGTTCTGTCTAAGGCCATTCATGTACCTGGCCAACTTCTCCACTTCATTCTCATGCTTCCTAGGCCTCAAACTGAGTTTGTGGAATTCCTCAGTGTATACATTGACATCTAACTCCCTTTGTTTCAAATTTTGTAGTCTCCTATGTATTTTAATTTCATAATCCCCTGCGAGGAATTGTGCCTTAAGTCTGATCTTCATACGCTCCCATGAGGTTATCTTTTTCTTTCCTTCTTGTATCCTTTCTTCCTACATAATATTCCACCAAACTAATACTGATCCTCTCAATCTTGATTTAGCCACATTGACTATTTTCTCTTCTGCTACCTCTTTATAATCAAAGTGATTATTGAGAGCCTCTATCTAATCTAGCAACTCTTCTCCATTGAAGTTTCCTCCATAGGTGGGTAATTCATCCAAGTTGTCTTTAGAAATGGATTTGACTGTATCCAAGAATAGCTTTTAGTCTTGAGGCATGGCTACTGCTTCTAGTTCCTCTCCATCTTCCACTTATTCATTAGTCTCATTACCCCATTATGTCTTAACCATCCCCTTCTCCTTCTTAACCTCTTTGGTTCCTCTACTTCCTTCTACATCCTTCAATCCTTCTATCATCTCTGCCACCAACTGTCAGATGGCTTCTGGAGTCATTTCCTTTGGAGGCATTGAACTTGCTTCTGATTCTTCACAATCTGACATACACCAAATCTTTTAAAGAATGGCTCTGATACCACTCTGATGCAAAGAGTCTTGGAGCTTGGTTCTATACACCTTCTTTAGTGACTTGTCCTACTCAACCCCTCAACTACTCAAGTCCATCCAATGTCACTTAGTAGGGATTATGCTAATGAGACCTCCAAGGATTGAACCTCTTTGGCTTGCCTCCTATGTATAGCCAATGGTTTTGGACAATCAACTCCACTACTTGAGGTTGCCACCTCAGTCACACACACTCCACTCCAGGGCTCCAACCACTCCTGTAAGGATCTTAACACACAACCACTTCCTATGGGTCCCCAATACATCTACCAGGTGTCTTTGAAGTATTTTGAGGCTTTAGGCTCACAAAACCCATCACTTTAGCTTCCTAACCTTTCTAGATCTTTACTGATTCCAAAATAGGCCTAATTGCATTAGGCCTCCCTTGGCGGTTTTAGGGCCTTAGTTTCTACAAGTTCCAAATAAGGATATAAATAAATCATGGATTCGAGTACCCTTTTGGAAGTTACAGATAATATTCAAAAAGTGCATCTGGGTTATCCGTACAATTGGGTTCTCCAATGCTGCACTATTTTGAAGGGTTTAGGCCTCACCAGGTGACTTGGCAAGCTGGGTCTAAAGCTCTTCACCAGTCAAGATTCCTACTCAAACAATTTAGGAATCTTCAAGGGAACTCAGAGGGATTTCCATTCATGTGTCACTTGTTCTTGCACCAATCCTCATAAGATCATAAATCACACTTTTCTTGTTGTCCTAACTCACCTACACCCAACAATGAGCCTAGGGCTTCATTATTTCTCCTCCACAAGGACCTGCAAAACCATAAATCCTATCCTAAAGCTATGTATAGACCCTAAACTATAATTCTTACTGATTTCAAGAGGTTCCATCAAAGAATGCCTAGGTTAGAGCCATTTTCCTGCTATTAAACCCTACTTGCAAGGGTTTTACACCCAGTTGCAAAGAATGGAAGAAATCTCTACAACCTAGGACAATCAAACCTGCAAATCAACCTTAATGAAGACAATTACAATGAACACTCAATAATTGTAATGAGTTTACCCAATCTAGTCTGTACTAGACCGTACAAGCAATGAAAACAAATGAAAAACTATAAAAAGCCGGTGGAAACAAGTTTGCTTCACAATCCAAAAACTTTCTCTTGCATTTCCAATCCTCCAACCTATACAATGAAGTGAATTTTGGCTTTTATCCTCCCATTTCATTCGCTTTTGTGTGTGTGAAAAGTGGACCTGTATCTGTATCTGGAATACACAACACTTCAATTAAGTCATTAGATGCATGGTTAGTAAATCAATAATCAATGAATAATAAACCATTACAAAGTAACCCATTGCCTTCTAGTAGATGCGAGTTTAGATTGCTCTCAGATTGCTAAGCTATCCAGTGACTAGACAACACCTAAATGAAGGATTTTTAATCTATATGAGCATGAATATGAGCTAAATGGATGCAAGATTTAAGCTAGATATGTAAGATTAATCTAACATGATTTAAGCAATAAATGAGCTAAATGATCTAAATATGTATGCAATAACTAATATGTGAATATCTAAATGCACAAATATTAATGAACCTTAGTAAAATAAATTAAGAAAGTTAGATGATAAATCAGTGTCAATTTTTTGATTAAGTACAAATGAGCATCTAACAATTTAGGATTAATTTAAAATTACAATTTTTTTTGTATGTATTTATATTATGTATTTTATATATTTTAGTCTTTCATTTTAGTTGGTTGACCTTCACTTCTTTGTTTTCTAATATTTGACAAATTAGTGGTATTTATAAAAATCTTTATTAGGCTAGTATTATGTTAAAAGGGGATATTTTTTTCTAAGTGAACCCTCAAACATATGTATGAATAATTAAAAATAACAAGCTTCTATCACACAAATGCTCTTATGAATGTTTTCCTGGAGCTTGAATCCTTTCAATGCACCACTTGAAATGTGCAATACAAATATTATTCCAAGCGAAGAAGACTATTTTTTGTGTCAAAATAAATCCATTGAATACCTTTAAATACAAGGTCATAGCAATGAATTGTGAGAATGAATAAGAAGAAGAGCAATAGAAGAATCAACAACATTGCATATACTAAAATACTTAAACATTTCACCTTCCCTACTTGTTATATCCTAATAGCTTATGATAACTTATGATTAAATCTATAATTGAGAAACTAACTATGAAAATTTACAACCCAGAAATTACTATAGATTATGCTTGGATATGTAAAAGTGATCTTCAAAATCTCAACCCATGATAAATATGTATTAATGTCAATCAGAGTAGTCTTATTTCTCTTTTGGAAATCATTCACTATGAGTTTATTATGTTTGATTTGTGGAAGATGTCCTTGATTTTTAAGGCCTATTTTATAGACTTGTGGTTAAATTGGTCCCTCTTGGCTATTATTCTATAATGGCATAGATTCATGTTTTCTTTCCTTTTATCCTTGAGTTAATTTATCATTAGTTTTGAATTTTTAATGTGTTTCTCATGGTTCTCAACCATTTTATATTCCTTTCTTTCACATCGATATCTATTTTTTAAATAGGGTTTGAGATGTTACCCTACATCATTATCATTTTTTTGGCAATGAAAATTTATAAAACCAATCACACATTCCTCATTTTCATGACTTGGTTTTTTAGAATGTTTTACACCTAAGAGTTTAGTGATCTCCCATCAAGTCCCAAACCTTACTAGCTACATATGTTTATAAACTTCCAAAAAAGTTGATTACACCTAAATACCTTCAATATTAGGAATTTAATGAGCCCATTTATGGAAGTTGTAGTCAAGTTCTCATGCCTAGCTCATTCATTATTTTGAACATATTCTTAGATTATACTACTTTACCATGTACTACTAATTTTATTTATTGCATTTAATTTTTATTATTTATTGCATGAATAGAAAATTAAATTAAGGTTTCAATAGATCTTGTTATATATATAAATCTCATAACACTACATTCCTCATCATTTTATGACTTCTAGAGTATGCTTGGCATCCCCTTGTCTTGATAAGTTGTAACTTGAATTCATTTCCTTTCTTGATATATACTTTTATTATTTTGAGTTATATGTGTAATATTGATAGTGCAAGCCCACAATCAAAGTCTAAAAACCCACTTCATTACCATTGGCATTTTCATGCCCATGATTTACCATTGATAACTAGTCTAAGAATACATGAAATGAACTATTTTTCTCCTTAGCTTATCCCATGTTGTAAATTTTTTTAAAATGATGCCTAAGTCTTTGGCTTTTTGGCTAAGTCCGGTGGTTATAAAACTTTTGTTGGTCCCCAACATGGTTTCCACAACCTTGCCAGGGTACAACATGGTTTTCATGACATCCCCAAGCTTTTCTTGTCATAAGTTTCAAAAGCTCTTACAAAATGATTTTTCAGAGGTTCAAAGTGATTTCAAAACTACTATCGGCTCACAACACAACTTTGGAAAACAATGTTGAGCCCTTCTTGTAACTCCTAACTACTCAGAAGGAGAAGTGCACATTCTCAAAGGAATCTCAAAAAGACATGTCTTTTGACATTAGAATTTGATTATGGAACCAATATTAGCTTTAATATTTCAACAACCCCACTCTCAATGATGTAAATAAAATGGAATTAAGAGGCTATGGTGAAGGGAAACCAAGGAATCCACATGGCCAAATTCTATGAGTTCATAGGAATAAAAAATAGGGAGTCATCCCAAGGTGCAATGGTAGGTGAAGTTGCCAAGTGTCATCAAGTCCATATCAGTAGGTCATTCTTGACTAAAAGAATATGGAGGTTTGCTATGGTCAAACATGGTATGATTAATCATTCGTGATTGATCATAAAGATCCATAGCCATGTTTTAGAATAGATAAAAAGTTTGAATATTGTATCGGTAGACATTGATCATATAGATAAATGGCTAGAGTTTAAGGGATGATTATATGTATCTCTCATCATTCAATAGGCCCACCAAAATCAGGATCAATGGCTAATGTTTGAATGCTTCTTAAATGGCCCTGGACTAGGGTTTCCATGCAAAGGTTTGTCATAGTGGGAGTAAATTTAATGCCTCGCTCTATTAACTACTATCTTTTATGGCCAAGGTAAAAGAATGGGGTCATTAAGTTGCTTGCATATTTCTATAGGCTCTCGTTCTCTTGCATTGTCTTTTAGGGATGATGAAAATAATTGAAGAATTTAGGTCTTTTTCATGTTTACACAAAAGTCTTTTGTTTCCTTTCATGTACTTTTCCTCCATTGGACTCATAACTCCCCCATATTTTGGGGATGAAGTCGATTTAAAACAATCATATTGATATCATACTATTTATCTAATATTCATACCAACCATAAATATTTAAATCCCTTATGTTTTCTTGCATGATCTTGTTTGTATGTGTAATCATCTTGATTTTTCCTATGTTTTGGGTATTTTATTTTTGCAACATTGTTGTCTATGAATGTATATTTTTTGAAAGGAAATTTCTCTAGATTGATGTACACAATTAATTTAAGGTGGGCACATACATTTCTCTATGCATTAACTATGTTCAAACACCAAAAGAGTAGTTGTTCACTTATACCACACAACAATATTGTTTGTGCTATCACAAAACCTTTTTGTAGCACTTTTAACAAGACTACCTAGAAAATAGAGTATTTTTTTCTTGGCCAATATTTTATGGTATCATTCGCATGAAGCTCACCTAGTATATCTAAGGATTTTTACCAACCCATGAAGTCTTCACTTGTTTATGAGCCAACTAGCATAACATTTTCTAGCCTTGTGATTTATTAACCCTTGACAAAATGGCACCTACTAAGCATCCAAGGATCTTGCTAGTCCTACAGACCATGTTTTCTGTGTTTGTGACATGAGTCCTGTGTTCACGAATATGGATCATAGTAAGAACCTATGGATATTACAAATCCTTGATGCCATGCCCTGTGCTATATATGCTTTGTGTACATTTTTAAAGTTGATCATAATTTTGCTCACTTTGTGTTTGACCTTTCATCTTGATATTATAGGTTGATTAGACCTAGAATCTTTGGCTTTTCCATACTTTATAAGTATGAGAATAATTTCATACTCTCACTAAAGGAGACACTAAATGTAGTATCATAAATTATTGACCTTAATAATTTCACATTAGACTTGGGACCCATTTTGGAAGATATGCCTAATTTATGCTTGATTGTGCCTAGTTTCAAGAACACTTCCATAAACTTGGTTCATTCCCCTATTCATAATATTTTTGGTATCTTGTTTTGCAAAGGCTAGGGCACCTAGTGGTCATATCCAAGCAAAAAGAGCTCAACTTTCAAAGAATGAAAGTCAATTGTGCAAATAGCATTTCTTTGTCAACCTTCACCATAAAATTATTTTAGAAAGGTGTAAGTTGCATATGAATAGATCTCCCTTTCCCATTTAAAATTCTATCAAGTTCAAATAAGACTCCTAAAATCCTTCCATTTAAATCCAACATATATCTACATTTAAGGAGCAAAATATTCAAGCATGCAAGTTTGGTCAATTATATCATGTTTTTTAATGTTGAAATAATGCACTAATATGTTACAAGACTTCACTCCATCACATCAAGCCTTGCGTAAGATTCCATAAAAGAGTTTCATACTTGAGGTAATATCCTCTCAATTCAACATTTTATTACTTGTTTAGCTTATATCCTTGCAAGGGCATGCACTCAAATCTCATCATTAGCCATTGTATAAGTGGAAACACTAACATGGGGTTTGACTTACGAATGCCCTTAATGGAATAATATTTTTTCTTACTTTACATTTGTGTGGATGTAGATCTTATAGTGGGAATGTTATAGAAATGCACAACATATGGTGATAGACTTCAACAAAATTTGAATGAAAGAAAAAACCTCATACTAGAACACTCAGTGCTCTTGTTCTATCATTTTGAGACGGATTTTTGCAAAACATTGGTACATGACCTTGTAATTATTTTTTTGATCATCTACAACAATTTCAAACACCTTTAGACTAGGATTCCCTACACCCCTCTCTGACATAGTCAACTCTAAATTTCAAATCTAGATTCTTCTCTATCTATCATGTAGATTTATCTTGTTGGTTTAATATTTCATAATTTATATGCTATTTACTAATAATTATAATCATTTGTTTCATCATTAACTTATTTCATCTACACACACTTCACTATCTCATTTCTTTTATAGCAAAGGAACTAAATCAAAGTTCTTAGCTCTCCTTTTAGGACTATAGTTAGGCCTATTCATGTTCCAATATTATGAAAGGAAGTGGAATGTTTAGTTTGCATTGACTGACGCAAGATCCCATTTGCCAATATTTCACTTTCACATCACTAACTTTATCCTCCTTCAAGATTGAAGAAGACTCTTGTTATCAAACTCCATTTGAATTGTAATGTTTTGCTTTTTTTTATCATCATCCATATTTGATTATCCATCTTTTTAATATCCTTATCTTTAATAATCATGTTATTCAATATTTTATGCAACCACTTGAACAAAGTCACCATTGCCTTATATCATGATACTTGAACATTCCACTTTTGATAATGAAAAGTATAAATATTCAACTGCATAGAAAATAACAATAAGACCAACTTAAATGTCTGTCCTACATGACTATAAATTGCAGATTTCCTATTTATAAATGTTTGATCATTTTGCAAGCAAACTTTGTAAACTCTCATGCAACCAAATTTTGACTAAGACAAATGGAAACACATCTTATAACTTACAATCAATATAGTATATCTCCAAAGAAAATAAAGCCCTTTATCTTCTTTTGATATTGCATCTCACACTAATGCAAAATTATTTTCTTATCTTTGCCTTTTAAAAAATGTCATATAAATTTTCAAATGAGCAACATAAATTTTTGATCAAGTGGACAAATGAAAATAAAAAGCATATCATTCCAAAGCATCTCTACGAAGGAGCATACAATAACATATCACAATCACCTGTAGGGGAGAGGATCCAGTAGTTGAGCACGTTCTAATTGTTGTGATGCTAATCATTTATTTAATACCCATAATTGAATGAAATATACCCTTAGTAGTAAAAGACAATCAATCATGTGATGCCACATCAGCTGCACAAGTATGGGGGCCCCTTATGCATGACTATTGATCTCACCTTTTTCTCGAGCTGTTTTGGACACCTTGAAAAAAAGCATGGTGATGTGGCCTTGAAACCTTATTTGTAAGGATGGACTTGCCAAGTAAGCTGCTGTAAAAAAATGAGAGTGATTTGAAATTTCCATGGGGAATTTTGAGAAGTGCAAAGTTAGGGTGCTCAACTACAGAGTCCTCTCTCTTATTAGTATTTATTCTCTTGATAATTTGTAAAGCCAATCTCCCTTTTTGACCATCACTGTCCCTTGGTTTTCACACATAAAATCAATTTCCCACAAGATAAATGATGAGCGGATGATCTAACCGATAAAAACTCTTTGCTTTGAAATGAATTTTCACTTTATAAGTCGATTGCCTATGTGGCTAAATGCCTACACTCTTTTAGCCAATGAAGAAAAAGTAAATCTCATATCAATTTAAGAAAGAATATAAAACAGGAATGGAGGAGGATTTATCTTATTACATTAGTTTTCCTCATTATATTTTGAGAATATATTTTTATATAAAAAAATTTCATCACTGTCTATAACAAATAATTAATTGCATAAATTAATGTATATTATCCAATACAAGGATGATCATTTGCTTGCTTAATATGAAGAAAACAGTTATCATATCTCTATAATTCATAATAATGCTTAAAAAGTTTATAAAATTTTAATACTTTTAAACATTTTAAGAATCATACTGTTGTTCAGTTTTTGTTACAAATGCTGTCACTTATGATATAAATGTATAAAATCGAATGGTGTCACAATACAGTAAAACAGATGAAGGCGAGCGCAGTAGACGCTTCCTATTCACACTGTTCAGCTACTATATTTTACAACAAATAAATGAATTAGAAGACTAATGGCTATACGTGGCGTGCATAACTGAAAAGTCAAGAATTGCCTGTCGGAAATTGTCCACAAAGTCCAAATATTTATATTTGGCACTTTGAAGAGTTTTTCTTAGAACTGGAAGGACGTTTCACATGTGGAGGCAAACCGCAGAAAGTGAGGGAGAGGGAGAAGGATATTCAATGTTTAGCCGTATGAATGCAAATGGGCCGGATCAGATTTGAACGCTAACTTATTCTAAAGTCTCGCCTTTACCTTGTAGGCTACTATTCAAGATTTAAAAATAATTCAGTTATTGACGTATGTACAATAGTCTTGGCTTTCCTTCTTACTTAGAGCGTTATTCTTATGTACAATAGTCTTTCTTTACAATCACGATGTTATTAGAGATTGCTGATTAGTACGGCCTATGGTTGGTTCAACGCTTTCTATAACAATTTCAAAGAGTTTCATGCATTTGTGGTGGGAATGGATCTACGGAACTTCCTTTTTATTTTATCCTTTTGCGGTCATAGCTCATTTTTCCATTGATGTAATTTTCATGTTTGTCTAACATTTAGAATTCCTTACTTTCACATGGATAACCAAAATTAAAATAGGGTTTGTGATGTTTATATGCCCCATTATTTATTTTTCAGCTTCACTTATTATGGTTCAATCTTTAATATTGATGGGTTGATTTTTTAATTGTTTATTCTTGAATGGTTTAATGAGGTTTGGGAAAAGGTTGGGGATTCATGTTACATTTTCAAGAATGATTCATAAAAGGCATTTTGTGATGTTTTTTAAACCCATGCCATACAAGAATGAGGGCTACAAAATAATTCTGGAAATGTCAATAACTCTATTTTTAGAGCAGTTAATTGATCTCCTAACTTCTTGAATGGGAAATTTTTTTCTATTCTGATATGGCTTGTTATTAAAGATATACTAGTTCAATTGAGGGATTTATTGTCCAAACTCCTTGCCCCGGTGAGTAAATTTCTTCAATTCGTAGAAACTCTAAATATCATGCCACATAAGGATGAAAGGTTATTAGTCACTTTTTCTCATGTCATTGATATGACAAAGTAGATTGTTATTGAACTTGGAGGAAATATTCTAGCATAGAGAAATAACCTTTTGGGGGGCTCAAATTTATGCTTTCTCTAGAAAAAATAGGGTCACCAAAAGAATAATGGCCCTAGTTTTAAACTAGAAGGCCTTTAAGAAACTCAATTTTTAGGGCCCTAAGGACAATATGGAAAATCCTATGAAAGACTCTATTGTTGCTATTTCAGAATATTTCCCTCATGTCAATGTCAATTATAAAGAAAATGTAGGGACCAAAAACCCTAAATTTGATGTTGAAAGGGATGCAACTATGAAAGATATTTTGAAATATACTCCAAAAGATAATACTACCATCCCTAATTATTTGCCCAATACCAATACTGGACAACCAAATAATCACTAGGCATTAGCATTGGACAAGATTAGAGCTAAGGTGCATGAGGCCAAGAAGAAAAAAATTCAAGATTTTCTTGATCAAGTAGAATCAGAGGGAGTTGTAGTGTCTTTACCTAATAAGGGTTTCAAAGATAAATAGGATTTAAATCTTTCCATTCACAACCCTCCATACTCAAGTGAGGATGAAATATGAGAGTGATTGATAAGAATATATCCTCTATGGAGAAGAGAGAAGAGAAAAAAGAAGAGGAAGCACCTTAGTAGTGGTGAAAGTGAACATAAGAGCAAAAGGAACATAAAAGAAGATAAAATACCCAAGTGTTTTGATAAATTTAGGAACAAAAAGGAAGGGGGATCTAACCTAAATAAGGATGAACTTGAATTGCATTATTTGAAACATTAGGGATGAACTTGATAAGATTTTAGTTTATTTCCAGATTTGACATTACCCATGCAAAGGGAGTTCCTAGATATGTATGTTCATTAATAATTTTGATATAGGGAGCCTAATTATGGTCTATGGGTTGATATGAAATTGGTGTAAGTAAACTAATGTTATTTATACTTTAGGTATGGATGGCAGGATGTATTGACATCTGTTGTGGATGTCATTTCTAATCATGTGGGTTTTTTGCCTTACGACAGTAGCTCAGAGCCTTTATTATCACATCAAATTTGACATTTGTGTGTCTTCACCTTGGCTTCCTCCTTTTCTTCCATTTTTTGAATTCTAGAGGATGAAAGTAGCTCTTTCTTGAGATGGTGGTTACTTTGATTTTATTCTAGGTATCTTGATGTAGCATGAGAGAATGATGGAGATTCATGTGGTTTCATGTATGGTTATGAGGATGCATTTCGTTGAATGGCCCATATGAAATGTATGCAATAAGTGGGATAATATTAGGATAATGTGGTGTACACCTTGCATAATGTTTATAATATTTTATTTATTATTATATCTGTGGTACATCTTTTGGCACCTAGATGGATGTGTATCACTAGGAATAAACATTATTGGGATAACTTTATTTGTTGTATGTTATATTAAGAAATATATTTAACATGGGTCTCACATTGGAGGAATGTATTTAATTTAATATTGGGGAAATATTAATAAAGTAAAAAATTAGTACCCAATATTAAATGTGGGGTCAATGTTTTTGTGAACTCATGGTTCTGGTTCATATAATATGCTTTACCGATTGGTTGTATTTACATGTGAGGTTGATTCTATATAAGAAAGTGCGTGTTTAGTTGTTAAGGTTGCTTGGGTGAGTGAGTTGTCATTATTGAGTCTTTATGAGGAGTGCATATGTCAAGCATGGCATGGGATGTGTGGATTCATACATGTACACATGGAGGATGTATTGAAGGACTTCATGTTTTAGAAGTATTCATTGTAACTCTATACGTGTTTTTTATTGCTTTATTGTTTAATAATAAGATGGAGTATAGATGCTTTTGGAGGCTAGGTTTTTTCCTCATTAGAATTTTCCTACAATTTATCTTGTGTTATCTTGTGGCTTGTGTATTTGATCTTAGCATAACAGTTATTATGTAAGCTTGTATCAATGTATTTCTCTCATGGGTTATGTAGGAAATTGATTAAATGAATTGGGTATTGAAACATTATTTCCTAACAACCTTTACTCAAAAGAAGGTGGACGAAAAAATGTACAGACAACTTGTTGGGAGTTGCTTATATCTGCTACAACTAGACCAAATATTTCATATGTAATTAGGACCATATCCAGATACATTGTGGATCAACACATTGAACATTGGAAAGAAGCTAAAGGAAAATTTTAATACATTAAAGGTACCTATCAACTTGAAATTGAATACAAATATGGAAGAAAGCCTACTCTAGTTGGGTGTATAGATTCTAATTGTGCAAGTTACATTGATGATAAAAATCAACCTCATGATACATTTTTCATCTTCGCTCAAAACCAATTTGTCAGAGCAATAAAATGAAAACAATAGTGTCAGTATAATATTCAAAGGTTGAATATATTGGTTCATCAAAGGCATCTCAAGAAGCATTACATCTTAAAAGACTACTTGAAGAAACCCAACATCCACAAGATTGTCAAACTATTATATTTTGTGATTGTAAAACACTATCAAGCTAGCAAAAAATCTTTTATATCATGCTTTGTCTAAACATATAGAAGTACATCATCACTTTGTTTTTGACTTGATATAAAGTCAAGTGGTGGAGAGACAATTTTTTGGAATGAAGTATCAAATTGTTGACACAT
>NW_026729298.1:0-2500 GCF_030272615.1 Cryptomeria japonica
GTGCGCACCCGGGGCAAACCGGGCTCCGACTTCGTGCACGCCGCACCTTGGAGCACACTTCGGAGCGCTCCTTGGTGCGCACCATGGTGCCCACCAGGGCGCGCAACCCCGCCGAAGGTGCACGCGAGGTGCGCACCCGGGGCAAACCGGGCTCCGACTTCGTGCACGCCATGGTGCGCACCGCGGCGAAGGTGCGCACCCGGGGCAAACCGGGCTCCGACTTCGTGCACGCCGCACCTTGGAGCACACTTCGGAGCGCTCCTTGGTGCGCACCAGGGCGCGCAACCCAGCCGAGGTGCCCACCCCGGCGAAGGTGCACGCGAGGTGCGTACCCGGGGCAAACCGGGCTCCGACTTCGTGCACGCCGCACCTTGGAGCACACTTCGGAGCGCTCCTTGGTGCGCACCATGGTGCCCACCAGGCCGCGCAACCCAGCCAAGGTGTGCGCACCAAGGTGCACGCGAGGTGCGCACCCGGGGCAAACCGGGGTCCGACTTCGTGCACGCCGCACCTTGGAGCACACATCGGGGCGCTCCCGGGTTCGCACCGGCGTTGCGCACCGTGGTGGGCACCTCGGAGCACACCAAGGTGGGCAGCGAGGTGCGCACCTTTGATGCGATGCCTTCACTAATTTCCATAAAAGGCAAAAAAAAAACGAGATTTTAAAATTTCCGTTTTGAAAGATAGTGAGAAAAAGGGAATGCTGGTGCCATCTTGAGCCCGCCCTGGTGCGCAGCCCAGCCAAGGTGTGCGCACCAAGGTGCCCACCCTGGCGAAGGTGCGCGCCCGGGCAATTAACCCAACTTCCAACTTCGCGCGCGCCAGGGTGGGAGCGCACCCAACAACCGGGCCTGGGAAGAGCCAATGCGAGAAACCCCACCAAACGCTCTGACAAAAAAAGAGGGGGCGCTCCAGTAACCCCGCTTCGGAGCGCACCCTGGGCAAACCCAGCCAAGGTGCCCACCCCGGCCAAGGTGCAGGCGAGGTGCGCACCCGGGGCAAACCGGGCTCCGACAACGTGCACGCCGCACCTTGGAGCACACTTCGTAGCGCTCCCGGGTGCGCACCTCAGAGCACACCAAGGTGGGCAGCGAGGTGCGCACCTTTGATGCGCTGCCTTCACTAATTTCCAGAAAAGGCAAAAAAAAAAGGAGATTTTAAAATTTCCGTTTTGAAAGATAGTGAAAAAAACGGAACGCGCGTGCCATCTTGAGCCCGCCCTGGTGCGCAGCCCAGGTAAGGTGCCCACCCTGGCAAAGGTGCGCACCCGGGCAATTAACCCTACTTCCGACTTCGTGCGCGCCAGGGTGGCAACCGGGCCTCGGAAGAGCCAATGCGAGAAACCCCACCAAACGCTCCGACAAAAAAAGAGGCGGCGCTCCAATAACCCCGCTTCGGAGCGCAGCCGGGGCAAACCCAGCCAAGGTGCCCACCCCGACGAAGGTGCACGCGAGGTGCGCACCCGGGGCAAACCGGGCTCCGACAACGTGCACGCAGCACCTTGGAGCACACTTCGAAGCACTCCCGGGTGCCCACCGGCGTTGCGCACCGTGGTGGGCAGCGAGGTGCGCACCTTTGATGCGCTGCCTTCACTAATTTCCAGAAAAAGGCAAAAAAAAATGAGATTTTAAAATTTCCGTTTTGAAAGATAGTGAAAAAAAAGGAACGCGGGTGCCATCTTGAGCCCGCCCTGGTGCGCAGCCCAGGCAAGGCATGCGCACCAAGGTGCCCACCCGAGGTGCACACCCGGGGCAAACCGGGCTCCGACTTCGTGCAGGCCGCACCTTGGAGCACACTTCGGAGCGCTCCTTGGTGCGCACCATGGTGCCCACCAGGGCGCGCAACCCAGCCAAGGTCTGCACACCAAGGTGCCCACCCCGGCGAAGGTGCACGCGAGGTGCGCACCCGGGGCAAACCGGGCTCCGACTTCGTGCACGCCATGGTGCCCACCGCGGCGAAGGTGCACGCGAGGTGCGCACCCGGGGCAAACCGGGCTCCGACTTCGTGCACGCCGCACCTTGGAGCACACTTCGGAGCGCTCCTTGGTGCGCACCATGGTGCCCACCAGGGCGCGCAACCCAGCCAAGGTGTGCGCACCAAGGTGCACGCGAGGTGCGCACCCGGGGCAAACCGGGGTCCGACTTCGTGCACGCCGCACCTTGGAGCACACATCGGAGCGCTCCCAGGTTCGCACCAGCGTTGCGCACCTTTGATGCGCTGCCTTCACTAATTTCCAGAAAAGGCAAAAAAAAACGAGATTTTAAAATTTCCGTTCTGAAAGATAGTGAAAAAAACGGAACGCGGGTGCCATCTTGAGCCCTTCCTGGTGCGCAGCCCAGGCAAGTTGTGCGCACCAAGGTGCCCACCCTGGCGGAGGTGCGCGCCCGGGGCAATCCGGGCTCCGACTTCGTGCACTGCATGGTGCCCACCAAGGCGCGCAACCCAGCCAAGGTGCCCACCGCAGCGAAGGTGCACGCGAGGTGCGCACCCGAGGTGCACA
>NW_026729298.1:12500-35000 GCF_030272615.1 Cryptomeria japonica
AGGAGAGGAGGGATGCAGCCAAGAAAGCAATCAGGGCTCGAGGCAAGGGATGCATCAAGGATAGCAATCATGTTGTGAGGCGAGATTCCAAAGGCTAAACGTGAGAGGCTGCAGGGTCGACTCAGAGAGGTCTATGCATGTGAGAGGCTGAAAGCAAGGTCGACTCGGAGCGGTCTATGCATCGGGCGCGCTTGGGGCGACTACCAGTGCCAACCCCTTATCCCGCGACGCGTCCGACAAAGAGAACGTTCCAAGGCGGCAGAGGAGGTTACCAGCCGAAGGATGCAGTAGCAATAACAGGTATAGTTCCGCGGCGGCCGAGAAGACTCACCGCATAGGAATCGGGATGCGAGGCGAGGGATGCGGCGGGAAGGCCCCGACGGCTAAACGGAAGAGGCTGCAGGGCCGCCTCGGAATGGTCCAAGCATCGGATGCGATTGGGACGACTACCAGTGCCAACCCCTTATCCCGCGATGCGTCCGATACACAGATAGTTCCAAGGCGGCCGAGGAGCCTCACCGCATATCAATCGGGGTGCGAGGCGAGGGATGGGGCGGGAAGGCCCCAACGGCTAGACGGAAGAGGCTTCAGGGCCACCTCGGAATGGTCCAAGCATCGGACGCGCTTGGGGCGACTGCCAGTGCCAACCCCTTATCCCGCGATGCGTCCGATACACAGATGGTTCCAAGGCGGCCGAGGAGCCTCACCGCATAGCAATCGGGGGTGCGAGGCGAGGGATGGGGCGGGAAGGCCCCAACGGCTAGACGGAAGAGGCTTCAGGGCCGCCTAGGAATGGTCCAAGCATCGGACACGCTTGGGGCGACTACCAGTGACAGCCCCCTATCCCGCGATGCGTCCGATACGAAGATGGTTCCAAGGCGGCCGAGGAGCCTCACCGCATAGCAATCGGGGTGCGAGGTGGGGGATGCGGCGAGATGGCCCCAACGGCTAGACGGAAGAGGCCACAGGGCCGCGTCGGAATAGTCCAAGCATCGGACGCGCTTGGGGCGACTACCAGTGACAACCCCTTATCCCGCGATGCGTCCGATACGAAGATAGTTCCAAGGCGGCCGAGGAGCCTCACCGCATAGCAATCGGGGTGCGAGGTGGGGGATGCGGCGAGATGGCCCCAACGGCTAGACGGAAGAGGCTGCAGGGCCGCCTCGGAATAGTCCAAGCATCGGACGCGCTTGGGGCCACTACCAGTGACAACCCCTTATCCCGCAATGCGTCCGATACGAAGATAGTTCCAAGGCGGCCGAAGAGCCTCACCGCATAGCAATCGGGGTGCGAGGTGGGGGATGCGGCGAGATGGCCCCAACGGCTAGACGGAAGAGGCCACAGGGCCGCCTCGGAATAGTCCAAGCATCGGACGCGCTTGGGGCGACTACCAGTGACAACCCCTTATCCCGCGATGCGTCCGATACGAAGATAGTTCCCAGGCGGCCGAGGAGCCTCACCGCATAGCAATCGGGGTGCGAGGCGAGGGATGCGGCGAGATGGCCCCAAAGGCTAGACGGAAGAGGCTGCAGGGCTGCCTCGGAATAGTCCAAGCATCGGACGCGCTTGGGGCGACTACCACTGCCAACCCCTTATCCCGCGATGCGTCCGATACACAGATAGTTCCGAGGCGGCCGAGGAGGTGGGGGATGCAGCGAGATGGCCCCAACGGCTAGACGGAAGAGGCTGCAGGGCCGCCTCGGAATAGTCCAAGCATCGGACGCGCTTGGGGCGACTACCAGTGACAACCCCTTATCCCGCGATGCGTCCGATACACAGATAGTTCCGAGGCGGCCAAGGAGCCTCACCGCATAGCAATCGTGGTGCGAGGTGGGGGATGCGGCGAGATGGCCCCAACGGCTAGACGGAAGAGGCTGCAGGGCCGCCTCGGAATGGTCCAAGCATCGGATGCGCTTGGGGCGACTACCACTGCCAACCCCTTATCCCGCGATGCGTCCGATACACAGATAGTTCCAAGGCGGCCGAGGAGCCTCACAGCATAGCAATCAGGGTGCGAGGCGAGGGATGCGGCGAGAAAGCCCCAACGGCTAGAGGGAAGAGGCTTCAGGTCCGCCTCGGAATGGTCCAAGCATCGGACGCGCTTGGGGCGACTACCAGTGACAACCCCTTATCCCGCGACGCGTCCGATACACAGATAGTTCCAAGGCGGCCGAGGAGCCTCACCGCATAGCAATCGGGGTGCGAGGCGAGGGATGCGGCGAGAAGGACCCAACGGCTACACGGAAGAGGCTTCGGGGCCGCCTCGGAATGGTCCAAGCATCGGACGCGCTTGGGGCGACTACCAGTGACAACCCCTTATCCCGCGACGCGTCCGATACACAGATAGTTCCAAGGCGGCCGAGGAGCCTCACCGCATAGCAATCGGGGTGCGAGGCGAGGGATGCGGCGAGAAGGACCCAACGGCTACACGGAAGAGGCTTCGGGGCCGCCTCGGAATGGTCCAAGCATCGGACGCGCTTGGGGCGACTACCAGTGACAACCCCTTATCCCGCGACGCGTCCGATACACAGATAGTTCCAAGGCGGCCGAGGAGCCTCACCGCATAGCAATCGGGGTGCGAGGCGAGGGATGCGGCGAGAAGGACCCAACGGCTAGACGGAAGAGGCTTCGGGTCCGCCTCGGAATGGTCCAAGCATCGGACGCGCTTGGGGCGACTACCAGTGACAACCCCTTATCCCGCGACGCGTCCGATACACAGATAGTTCCAAGGCGGCCGAGGAGCCTCACCGCATAGCAATCGGGGTGCGAGGCGAGGGATGCGGCGAGAAGGACCCAACGGCTAGACGGAAGAGGCTTCGGGTCCGCCTCGGAATGGTCCAAGCATCGGACGCGCTTGGGGCGACTACCAGTGACAACCCCTTATCCCGCGACGCGTCCGATACACAGATAGTTCCAAGGCGGCCGAGGAGCCTCACCGCATAGCAATCGGGGTGCGAGGCGAGGGATGCGGCGAGAAGGACCCAACGGCTAGACGGAAGAGGCTTCGGGTCCGCCTCGGAATGGTCCAAGCATCGGACGCGCTTGGGGCGACTACCAGTGACAACCCCTTATCCCGCGACGCGTCCGATACACAGATAGTTCCGAGGCGGCCGAGGAGCCTCACCGCATAGCAATCGGGGTGCGAGGCGAAGGATGCGGCGAGAAGGACCCAACGGCTAGACGGAAGAGGCTTCGGGTCCGCCTCGGAATGGTCTAAGCATCGGACGCGCTTGGGGCGACTACCAGTGACAACCCCTTATCCCGCGACGCGTCCGATACACAGATAGTTCCAAGGCGGCCGAGGAGCCTCACCGCATAGCAATCGGGGTGCGAGGCGAGGGATGCGGCGAGAAGGACCCAACGGCTAGACGGAAGAGGCTTCAGGGCCGCCTCGGAATGGTCCAAGCATCGAACGCGCTTGGGGCGACTACCAGTGACAACCCCTTATCCCGCGACGCGTCCGATACACAGATAGTTCCGAGGCGGCCGAGGAGCCTCACCGCATAGCAATCGGGGTGCGAGGCGAGGGATGCGGCGAGAAGGACCCAACGGCTAGACGGAAGAGGCTTCAGGGCCGCCTCGGAATGGTCCAAGCATCGGACGCGCTTGGGGCGACTACCAGTGACAACCCCTTATCCCGCGACGCGTCCGATACACAGATAGTTCCGAGGCGGCCGAGGAGCCTCACCGCATAGCAATCGGGGTGCGAGGCGAGGGATGCGGCGAGAAGGACCCAACGGCTAGACGGAAGAGGCTTCAGGGCCGCCTCGGAATGGTCCAAGCATCGGACGCGCTTGGGGCGACTACCAATGACAACCCCTTATCCCGCGACGCGTCCGATACACAGATAGTTCCGAGGCGGCCGAGGAGCCTCACCGCATAGCAATCGGGGTGCGAGGCGAGGGATGCGGCGAGAAGGACCCAACGGCTAGACGGAAGAGGCTTCAGGGCCGCCTCGGAATGGTCCAAGCATCGGACGCGCTTGGGGCGACTACCAGTGACAACCCCTTATCCCGCGACGCGTCCGATACACAGATAGTTCCGAGGCGGCCGAGGAGCCTCACCGCATAGCAATCGGGGTGCGAGGCGAGGGATGCGGCGAGAAGGACCCAACGGCTAGACGGAAGAGGCTTCAGGGCCGCCTCGGAATGGTCCAAGCATCGGACGCGCTTGGGGCGACTACCGTTGCCAACCCCTTATCCCGCGATGCGTCTGATACACAGATAGTTCCGAGGCGGCCGAGGAGCCTCACCGCATAGCAATCGGGTTGCGAGGCAGATTATTGGGAAGGGAACCCCCTGGGATGCGGCTCAAGCAGTGCCCAAAGGGACTGGAATGCGGAATCACATCGAGAGACCCAAATGCTATACGAGGGCTCAAATCGAATTATCGATTTGGCCACGACATGGACGCATCGGAACGACTACCTTTGCCGAACCACTCGCAATTGCATCCATACCGAAACCAATAGACATTTCCGTTAGAGCCCTCGCATAGCATTCGGGAATCTCGCATGCCCCTCTAAATCGACCAATGCTGGCGCTCAATGAAAATCCGAGCGCTACCACCGTTCGAGCGCCAGCATTGGTCGAGTTAGAGGGGCACGGGGGAGAATGCTCCAGTCAACACCTCCCCTATATAAGTTATTTGTCCGATTCTCGCACAACCGTAGTCTGCCTCGTCGAATCAAACAACGGTCCCAGATTCCGACTTCCGTTCCGTAGAGACCCAAAAGCTAGATGGAGGCTCGCAAGAAAGAGAGTCGGCGCATAGCAATCGGGTTTCTCGAACGTTTAGGGACCGAGCTCACTTGCGGATAGGGCAAAATCCGCCAAGCAACCCAAAAGCTAGACGGGGGCTCGAATCGAATCGCCTAGGCGGCCACAACAACGACGTGTTGGATCGACTACCAGTGCCAAACCATTCAGCAAGACTAGTCTGTGTCGAGGCCGGATAGAGATTCTCAGAGAGCGCCCGCATAGCATTTAGGAGACCTGCCGCGTCCCTCACACTCGACAAATGGTGGTGCACGTTTATAAATCCGAGCGATCCCAACCCTTTCAAGCACCAACATCGGTCGAGATAGAGGGGCACGGAGGGGGCTGCGTGAGACAACACAGTCCCCTATATAAGTTATTTGTCCGATTCTCACACATCCGAAGAATGGTCATCAAATCGGACAACAGCCCAAACTTCCGACTTCCGTCCCAGAAAGCCCAAGAGCTATCTAAAACGTTCATGGCCGGAACTCGATCGCGGCTATACCAGTCCGCCAAGCAACCCAAAAGCTAGACTGGAGCTCTAGTCGAATCACCTCTGTGGCCATTGCAAGGACGTGTTGGAGCGACTACCATTGCCGAACCATTCCGCAGGTCGAGTCCATACCAAGGCCGCATAGAGATTCACGATGAGCTCCTGCATAGCAATCAGGAGACTTGCCGTGTCCATCACAATCGATAAATCCTGGTGCAAGATTTTTGCATCCGAGCGCTCCAACCAGTCGAGCACCAGCATCAATCGACATAAACGGGCACGGGGGGAGGATGCTCGAGAACACTACCTCCCCTATATAAGTTATTTGTCCGATTCTCAAGCAGCCGAAGTCTGGTCATCGAATCGGGTCAAAGACCACAACTTCCGACTTTACCCACAATGCAAGTCATCGAATCGAACATCGGCCCCCGAGTCGGACTCCATGCGTATGTCAGGTCATCGGACCCAAATTCCGCCTTCCTGCGCATGGCGGGCCATCAATATCAACTCGGTCATCGGACCCAAACTCCGCCTTTTTGCGTATGGCACGCCTTCAAATCGGTCATCGGACCCAAATTCCGCCTTCCTGTGCATGGCGGGCCATCAACATCAACTCGGTCATCGGACCCAAATTCCGCCTTTCTGCGCATGGCACGCCATCAACTCGGTCATCGGACCCAAATTCCGCCTTCCTGCGCATGGCAGGTCATCGGACACAAATTCAGACCTCGCCAATATGCCTACGTATCGAATCGGTCATCGGACCCAACTTCCGACTTCATCCATACTGTAGGGTCTTTGAGGTTGGCGCGGTGCGCTCAACCCAGGGAGTCGACCCATCGAAGCATACACCTCCCCTATATAAGCTATTTGTCCGATTCCCACACCTGTGTAGTTTGCACCTCTGACCAGGACATCGACCCCAACTTCCGAACTCGACTGCAACGACGGCACCAGCGCCTTGGTGCGCACCTTGCGACGCACAGTCCCAACATTCGCCTTCCTGCACATGGCAGGTCATCGGACCCAAATTCCGACCTCGCGAGTATGCCTACATATCGAATCGGTCATCGGACCCAACTTCCGACTTCATCCATACCGTAGGGTCTTTGAGGTTGGCGCGGTGCGCTCAACCCGGGGAGTCGACCCAACGAAGCATACACCTCCCCTATATAAGCTATTTGTCCGATTCCCACACCTGTGTAGTTTGCACCTCCGATCAAGACATCGACCCCAACTTCCGAACTCGCCTCCAACGACCGAACCAGCGCCTTGGTGCGCACCTTGCAACGCACAGTGCCAACATTCGCCTTCCTGCACGTGGCAGGTCATCGGACCCAAATTCCGACCTCGCGAGTATGCCTACATATCGAATCGGTCATCGGACCCAACTTCCGACTTCATCCATACCGTAGGGTCTTTGAGGTTGGCGCGGTGCGCTCAACCCGGGGAGTCGACCCAACGAAGCATACACCTCCCCTATATAAGCTATTTGTCCGATTCCCACACCTGTGTAGCTTGCACCTCCGATCAGGACATCGACCCCAACTTCCGAACTCGACTAAAAAGACCGCACCAGCGCCTTGGTGTGCACCTTGCAACGCACAGTGTCAACATTCGCCTTCCTGCACATGGCAGGTCATCGGACCCAAATTCCGACCTCATGAGCATACCTACTAATCGAATTGGTCATCGGACCCAACTTCCGACTTCATCCATACCGTAGGGTCTTTGAGGTTGGCGCGGTGCGCTCAACCTGGGGAGTCGACCCATCGAAGCATACACCTCCCCTATATAAGCTATTTGTCCGATTCCGACACCTGTGTAGTTTGCACCTCCGCTCAGGACATCGACCCCAACTTCCGAACTCGCCTGCAACGACCGAACCAGCGCCTTGGTGCGCACCAAAAGTGCGCACTTTTGGAGGGCACTTTTGTGCGCTCCAAAGGTGCGCACTTTTGGAGGGCACTTTTCTGCGCTCCAAAGGTGCGCACTTTTGGAGGGCACTTTTTGGAGGGCACTTTTCTGCGCTCCAAAGGTGCGCACTTTTGGAGGGCACTTTTTGGAGGGCACTTTTCTGCGCTCCAAAGGTGCGCACTTTTGGAGGGCACTTTTTGGAGGGCACTTTTCTGCGCTCCAAAGGTGCGCACTTTTGGAGGGCACTTTTTGGAGGGCACTTTTCTGCGCTCCAAAGGTGCGCACTTTTGGAGGGCACTTTTTGGAGGGCACTTTTCTGCGCTCCAAAGGTGCGCACTTTTGGAGGGCACTTTTCTGCGCTCCAAAGGTGCGCACTTTTGGAGGGCACTTTTTGGAGGGCACTTTTCTGCGCTCCAAAGGTGCGCACTTTTGGAGGGCACTTTTTGGAGGGCACTTTTCTGCGCTCCAAAGGTGCGCACTTTTGGAGGGCACTTTTTGGAGGGCACTTTTCTGCGCTCCAAAGGTGCGCACTTTTGGAGGGCACTTTTGTGCACTCCAAAGGTGCGCACTTTTGGAGGGCACTTTTCCTGTGCTCCAAAGGTGCACACCTAGGTGAGCACCTTCGACCACACCTTGTAGCACACCAAACTCTGACTTTCGACTTCATCCGCAATGCAGGGTCTTTGAGGTTGGCGCAATGCGCACAACCAGGGGAGTCGACCCATCAAACCCAACACCTCCCCTATATAAGCTATTTGTCTGATTCTCATACATGCGTAGCCTGCAGGAGCAATTAGGACATCGACCCCAACTTTCGGCTTCTAAACGAAAACAAGGTCTTTGAGGTTGGTGTAATGCGAACAACTAGGGGAGTCAACCCATCAAACCCAACACCTCCCCTATATAAGCTATTTGTCTGATTCTCATACATGTGTAGTCTACAGGAGCAATTAGGACATCGACCCCAACTTTTGACTTCTTAACGAAAACAAGGTCTTTGAGGTTGACGTAATGCGCACAACCAGGGGAGTCGACCCATCAAACCCAACACCTCCCCTATATAAGCTATTTGTCCGATTCTCATACATGTGTAGCCTGCAGGAGCCATTAGGACATTGACCCCAACTTTTGACTTCTTAACGAAAACAAGGTCTTTGAGGTTGGCGTAATGCGCACAACCAAGGGAGTTGACCCATCAAACCCAACACCTCCCCTATATAAGCTATTTGTCTGATTCTCATACATGTGTAGCCTGCAACAACGATTAGGACATCCACCCCAACTTCTGAATTCGTCTGCGTTGACCGCACCAAAGGTGCACGCCTTGGTGCTCACCAAAATCCGACTTCCGACTTCTTCTGCTATGCGGGGTCTTTGAGGTTGGCGCAGTGCGCACAACCAGGGGAGTCAACCCACCGAATGCAACACCTCCCCTATATAAGCTATTTGTCTGATTCTCATACATGCGTAGACTGCAGCAATGATTAGGACATCCACCCCAACTTTTGACTTCTTAAACAAGACAGGGTCTTTGAAGTTGGTGCAGTGCACACAACCAGGGGAGTCGACCCATCAAACGCAACACCTCCCCTATATAAAGCTATTTGTCCGATTCTCATACGTGTAGTCTGCAGCAGCGATTAGGACATCGACCCCAACTTCCGAATTCGTTTGCATTGACCGCACCAAAGGTGCACGCCTTGGTGTGCACCCTGGAGTGCACTTTGGTGCTCACCTCGGTGCACACTTTGGTGTGCACCTCGGTGTGCACCAAAGGTGCGCACCTTGGAGCGCACCAAAGGTGTACACTTTGGAGCGCACCACATAGGGTCTTTGAGAGGTTGGCGCAGTGCGCACACCAAGGTGGGTGTTGAGGTGCGTGCCGAGGTGGGTGGGTGCTAGGGTGCGCTCCATGGTGGGTGCCAGGGTGGGTGCGTGCTAGGGTGGATTCCAAAGAGGGTCATAGGGTGGGTGCCAAGGTGGGTTGGTGATATAGTGGGTTCAAAGGTGGGTACTAGGGTGGGTTCCAAGGTGGGTCACAAGTTGGGTGCCAGGATGCGTGGGTGTTAGGTTGGGTGCCAAGGTGGGCTCCTGCGTGGGTGGGTGCTAGGGTGGGTTTCAAGGTGGACGCGAGGGCGGGTGCCAAGGTGGGTAACAAGTTGGGTGTTAGGATGGGTGAGTGCTAGAGTGGGTGCCAAGGTGGGTGGGTGCTAAGGTGGATGCCAAGGTGGTTCACAGGGTGGGTGGGTTCTAGGGTGAGTTCCAAGGTGGGTCACAGGTTCAGTGCTAGGGTGGGTGTCAAGGCGGGTGTCGAGGTGCCTGGGTGCTAGGGTGTGGATGCCAATGTGGGTCATAGGGTGGGTACTAGGGTGGGCTGCAATGTGGGTGCCAAGGTGGGTAACATGCTCGGTGGGTTCTAAATTGGGTGCCAGGGTGGGTGTGCACCCACCTTGCCCGAGGTGGGTGCCAAGGTGCCAGTGTGGGTGGGTGCTAAGGTGGATGCCAAGGTGGGTGAGAAGGTGGGTGATAGGTTGAGTGGTAGGATGGGTGGGTGCCAAGATGGGTCACAGGGTGGGTGCAAGGGTGGGTAGGTGCTAGGGTTGGTGTCAGGGTGGGTGGGTGCTAGGTTGGGTTCCAAGGTGGGTGCGAGGGTGAGTGTCAAGGTGGGTCACAGGTTAGGTGCTAGGATGGGTGAGTGCTAGGGTGCAAAGGTGCCAGGGTGGGTGCTAGGATGGGTCGATGCTAGGGTGAGTGGCAAGGTGGGTCCACAAGTGTCAAGGTGGGTGCCGAGGTGGGTGCCAAGTCGGCGACTGCTATGGTGGATGCCAAGGTGGGTCACGGGGTGGGTGCCAAGTTGCTAGGTTGGGTTCCAAGGTGGGTGCCAACGTGGGTGCTAGGGTGCGTGGGTTAAAGGGTGTGTCACAACGTGGGTGCCAGGATGGGTGCGCACCCACACTGGCCAAGACGGGTGCGGGTGCAAGGTTGGGTTCCAAGCCCGGTCACAGGCTGGGTGCTAGGATGGGTGGGTGCCAAGGTGGGCACCAGGGTGGGTGCACCCACCCTGGCCAAGGTGGGTCACGGGGTGGGTCCTAGGGTGGGTAACGGGGTGGGTACTAAGGTGCGTGCCAAGGTGGGTCATAGGGTGGGTGCCAAGGTGGGCACCAGGGTGGGTGTGCACCAACCCTAGCCAGGGTAGGTCACGGGGTGGTTGTCGGGGTGGGCGTCAAGGAGCCAAGGTGGGTGGCAAGTAGCCAAGTTGCGTGCCAAGGTGGGTGTCGGGGTGGGTGCCAAGGATCCAAGGTGGGTGCCAAGGAACCAAGGTGGGTGTCTGGGTGGGTGCCGAGGTGGGAGCCAGGGTGGGTCCCAAGGTGAGTGCAAAGGTGGGTGCCAGGGTCAAGGTGAGTGCCAAT
This sequence comes from Cryptomeria japonica, assembly GCF_030272615.1. NCBI lineage: Eukaryota > Viridiplantae > Streptophyta > Pinopsida > Cupressales > Cupressaceae > Cryptomeria > Cryptomeria japonica. The sequence goes on from NW_026729298.1 coordinate 23,081, forward strand.
GTGGGTTCCAAGGTGCCAGGGTCAGGGTGAGTGCCAATGTGGGTTCAAAGGTGCTAAGTTGGGTGCGAGGTTGGGTGCGAGGGTGGGTGGGTGCCAAGGTGTGCTAGGTGGAAGCCCGGGTGGGTCGGCATCCCATGGGTGTCGAGTTGGGTGCCTGATGGGTGCTTCTTGTCAAGTTTTAGTCGTCGGGACTCATTTCGAGCCTTAGAGGTCGTTTCTTGTCCGGTTGCCCTGTCTTCGACCTGGGAACCCAATTTTGGTCCTCGGGTCCCATTTTTTTTTGTCTCGCATCCCACTTTTGGCCTGTGGCCTTTTCGGGGTCGATTCTCGTTTTGGGCATCAGAGCATGTTTCTTCTCCTAAAACCCAATATTTGTTTATTAAGTCTCGGAACACATTTTTGTTCTCGTGGACCCATCATGGGTCTTGGAACGCATTTGTGGTCCTTGGGTCCCATTTTGCATCCCGAAACTTGTGTTTTGGTGCTTGATCCCTATTTTGGGTGCCCACCTTGCACCAAGTGCGCACCCGGGGCAAACCGAGCGCCTTGGTGCACCGGGGCAAGATCGAGCGTGCACCCGAGGCGCCCCGAACATGCACCAAGGTGCACTCGGCCCACATGTGAGCGCAGGTCGTTGCGCCCGAGGTGGTGTGTGGGCACCGCGTTGCAGACGGGACACTGCACGCACACGACGCCCCCTCCAGGTGCACGCACGTAGGCCGGGCCGGGTGCACACCCGACGCCCTAGCAAGGTGCGCGCACCCGGGCAGGGCTCACACTTGGCGAACGGGGCGCACTTCGCGAGGGAGGGTGTGCACCTCGACGGGGGTGGGTGGCCGGGGTGGATTCGCACGTGGGTCGCGGTTTGCTAAGTACACACTGCGACAAGCTCATAACGGGTGCGATCATACCAGCGTTAGTGCACCGGATCCCATCAGAACTCCGCAGTTAAGCGCGCTTGGGCCGGAGTAGTACTGGGATGGGTGACCTCCCGGGAAGTCCCGGTGTTGCACCCTTTTTTAGTTTTTCGCCGGGCGTCGCAATGCTATTTGAATAAACCTTTTGCCCGTTTGCGTTCTCGTCGGGGCCGGGCCGGGCCGGGGTGCGCTGCCCGCACTACCGCGCGCGCGGGGGGCGACACCGAGCGCGCACCCGAGGCGCCCCGAGCACACAGGCCACGGTGCAACCCGGGCGTTGTGCGCGCACCCCGGTGCGCCCGAGGTGCTGCGCGCGCACCCAGGTGAAATCGGTGTGCACCTCGGCCAGTGCGCGCTCGGTCGAGTCGCGCACGTTGGCCAAGGTGCACGGTGATGTTTCTTACTCTAAGGTTCCGCACCAGACGCCCGGGACAGGTGAGCGAAGCTGGGCGGGGCCGGGTGCGCGGCCGGGGCAGGTGCACGCAGCTGGAGAGAGCTTTGGAGCACACTTCGGAGCGCACCAATGATGCGCTCCATTCAAAAGTTTCCTGAAAAGGCAAAAAAAGTTGAGATTATAGAATTTCCCACTTGAGAGATTGTAAAAAAAAAAAATTTAAAATGAAGGAAACGCGGGTGCCAAGGTGTGCGCAGCCCAGCCCACCCTGGCGAAGGTGCACGCAAGGTGCGCACCCGAGGCAAACCGGACAATTAACCCAACTTTCGACTTCGCGCGCACCTTGGAGCGCACTTCGGAGCGCTCCTTGGTGCGCACCAATCTTGGGCACCTCGGAGTGCACCATGGCGCCCACCAAGGTGCGCACCCGGGGCAAACCGAGCTCCGACTTCGTGCGCACCTTGGAGCGCACGAAAGGTGCGCACCATGGCGCCCACCAAGGTGCGCAGCCCAGCCAAGGCGTGCGCATCAAGGTGCGCACCCTGGCGAAGGTGCGCACCCGGGGCAAACCGAGCTCCGACTTCGTGCGCACCTTGGAGCGCACAAAAGGTGCGCAACCCAGCCAAGGTGTGCGCACCCCGGTCAAACCGAGCTCCGAATCGTGCGCACCAGAGGTGCACGCCATCGTGCGCACCTTGGAGCACACTTCGGAGCCCTCCTTGGTGCGCGCCGATGTTGCGCACCTCGGAGCGCACCCGGGGAAAACAATGCAATTAACCCGACTTTCGACTTCGTGGGCACCTCGGAGCGCTCTCGGGTTCGCACCTCGGAGCACACCGAGGTGCGCACCTTTGATGCGCTGCCTTCACCAATTTCCAGAAAAGGCAAGAAAACATTGAGAAGGTGTGCGCACCGAGGTGCCCACCCTGGCGAAGGTGCACGCGAGGTGCGCACCCGGGGCAAACCGGGCTCCGACTTCGTGCACGCCGCACCTTGGAGCACACTTCGGAGCGCTCCTTGGTGCGCACCAGGGCGCGCAACCCAGCCGAGGTGCCCACCCCGGCGAAGGTGCACGCGAGGTGCGCACCCGGGGCAAACCGGGCTCCGACTTCGTGCACGCCATGGTGCCCACCGCGGCGAAGGTGCACGCGAGGTGCGCACCCGGGGCAAACCGGGCTCCGACTTCGTGCACGCCGCACCTTGGAGCACACTTCGGAGCGCTCCTTGGTGCGCACCATGGTGCCCACCAGGGCGCGCAACCCCGCCGAAGGTGCACGCGAGGTGCGCACCCGGGGCAAACCGGGCTCCGACTTCGTGCACGCCGCACCTTGGAGCACACTTCGGAGCGCTCCTTGGTGCGCACCATGGTGCCCACCAGGGCGCGCAACCCCGCCGAAGGTGCACGCGAGGTGCGCACCCGGGGCAAACCGGGCTCCGACTTCGTGCACGCCATGGTGCGCACCGCGGCGAAGGTGCGCACCCGGGGCAAACCGGGCTCCGACTTCGTGCACGCCGCACCTTGGAGCACACTTCGGAGCGCTCCTTGGTGCGCACCAGGGCGCGCAACCCAGCCGAGGTGCCCACCCCGGCGAAGGTGCACGCGAGGTGCGTACCCGGGGCAAACCGGGCTCCGACTTCGTGCACGCCGCACCTTGGAGCACACTTCGGAGCGCTCCTTGGTGCGCACCATGGTGCCCACCAGGCCGCGCAACCCAGCCAAGGTGTGCGCACCAAGGTGCACGCGAGGTGCGCACCCGGGGCAAACCGGGGTCCGACTTCGTGCACGCCGCACCTTGGAGCACACATCGGGGCGCTCCCGGGTTCGCACCGGCGTTGCGCACCGTGGTGGGCACCTCGGAGCACACCAAGGTGGGCAGCGAGGTGCGCACCTTTGATGCGATGCCTTCACTAATTTCCATAAAAGGCAAAAAAAAAACGAGATTTTAAAATTTCCGTTTTGAAAGATAGTGAGAAAAAGGGAATGCTGGTGCCATCTTGAGCCCGCCCTGGTGCGCAGCCCAGCCAAGGTGTGCGCACCAAGGTGCCCACCCTGGCGAAGGTGCGCGCCCGGGCAATTAACCCAACTTCCAACTTCGCGCGCGCCAGGGTGGGAGCGCACCCAACAACCGGGCCTGGGAAGAGCCAATGCGAGAAACCCCACCAAACGCTCTGACAAAAAAAGAGGGGGCGCTCCAGTAACCCCGCTTCGGAGCGCACCCTGGGCAAACCCAGCCAAGGTGCCCACCCCGGCCAAGGTGCAGGCGAGGTGCGCACCCGGGGCAAACCGGGCTCCGACAACGTGCACGCCGCACCTTGGAGCACACTTCGTAGCGCTCCCGGGTGCGCACCTCAGAGCACACCAAGGTGGGCAGCGAGGTGCGCACCTTTGATGCGCTGCCTTCACTAATTTCCAGAAAAGGCAAAAAAAAAAGGAGATTTTAAAATTTCCGTTTTGAAAGATAGTGAAAAAAACGGAACGCGCGTGCCATCTTGAGCCCGCCCTGGTGCGCAGCCCAGGTAAGGTGCCCACCCTGGCAAAGGTGCGCACCCGGGCAATTAACCCTACTTCCGACTTCGTGCGCGCCAGGGTGGCAACCGGGCCTCGGAAGAGCCAATGCGAGAAACCCCACCAAACGCTCCGACAAAAAAAGAGGCGGCGCTCCAATAACCCCGCTTCGGAGCGCAGCCGGGGCAAACCCAGCCAAGGTGCCCACCCCGACGAAGGTGCACGCGAGGTGCGCACCCGGGGCAAACCGGGCTCCGACAACGTGCACGCAGCACCTTGGAGCACACTTCGAAGCACTCCCGGGTGCCCACCGGCGTTGCGCACCGTGGTGGGCAGCGAGGTGCGCACCTTTGATGCGCTGCCTTCACTAATTTCCAGAAAAAGGCAAAAAAAAATGAGATTTTAAAATTTCCGTTTTGAAAGATAGTGAAAAAAAAGGAACGCGGGTGCCATCTTGAGCCCGCCCTGGTGCGCAGCCCAGGCAAGGCATGCGCACCAAGGTGCCCACCCGAGGTGCACACCCGGGGCAAACCGGGCTCCGACTTCGTGCAGGCCGCACCTTGGAGCACACTTCGGAGCGCTCCTTGGTGCGCACCATGGTGCCCACCAGGGCGCGCAACCCAGCCAAGGTCTGCACACCAAGGTGCCCACCCCGGCGAAGGTGCACGCGAGGTGCGCACCCGGGGCAAACCGGGCTCCGACTTCGTGCACGCCATGGTGCCCACCGCGGCGAAGGTGCACGCGAGGTGCGCACCCGGGGCAAACCGGGCTCCGACTTCGTGCACGCCGCACCTTGGAGCACACTTCGGAGCGCTCCTTGGTGCGCACCATGGTGCCCACCAGGGCGCGCAACCCAGCCAAGGTGTGCGCACCAAGGTGCACGCGAGGTGCGCACCCGGGGCAAACCGGGGTCCGACTTCGTGCACGCCGCACCTTGGAGCACACATCGGAGCGCTCCCAGGTTCGCACCAGCGTTGCGCACCTTTGATGCGCTGCCTTCACTAATTTCCAGAAAAGGCAAAAAAAAATGAGATTTTAAAATTTCCGTTCTGAAAGATAGTGAAAAAAACGGAACGCGGGTGCCATCTTGAGCCCTTCCTGGTGCGCACCCCAGGCAAGTTGTGCGCACCAAGGTGCCCACCCTGGCGGAGGTGCGCGCCCGGGGCAATCCGGGCTCCGACTTCGTGCACTGCATGGTGCCCACCAAGGCGCGCAACCCAGCCAAGGTGCCCACCGCAGCGAAGGTGCACGCGAGGTGCGCACGCGAGGTGCACACCCGGGGCAAACCGGGCTCCGACTTCGTGCACGCCGCACCTTGGAGCACACTTCAGAGCGCTCCTTGGTGCGCACCAGGGCGCGCAACCCAGCCGAGGTGCCCACCCCGGTGAAGGTGCACGCGAGGTGCGCACCCGGGGCAAACCGGGCTCCGACTTCGTGCACGCCATGGTGCCCACCGCGGCGAAGGTGCGCACCCGGGGCAAACCGGGCTCCGACTTCGTGCACGCCGCACCTTGGAGCACACTTCGGAGCGCTCCTTGGTGCGCACCATGGTGCCCACCAGGCCGCGCAACCCAGCCAAGGTGTGCGCACCAAGGTGCACGCGAGGTGCGCACCCGGGGCAAACCGGGGTCCGACTTCGTGCACGCCGCACCTTGGAGCACACATCGGGGCGCTCCCGGGTTCGCACCGGCGTTGCGCACCGTGGTGGGCACCTCGGAGCACACCAAGGTGGGCAGCGAGGTGCGCACCTTTGATGCGATGCCTTCACTAATTTCCATAAAAGGCAAAAAAAAAACGAGATTTTAAAATTTCCGTTTTGAAAGATAGTGAGAAAAAGGGAATGCTGGTGCCATCTTGAGCCCGCCCTGGTGCGCAGCCCAGCCAAGGTTTGCGCACCAAGGTGCCCACCCTGGCGAAGGTGCGCGCCCGGGCAATTAACCCAACTTCCAACTTCGCGCGCGCCAGGGTGGGAGCGCACCCAACAACCGGGCCTGGGAAGAGCCAATGCGAGAAACCCCACCAAACTCTCTGACAAAAAAAGAGGGGGCGCTCCAGTAACCCCGCTTCGGAGCGCACCCTGGGCAAACCCAGCCAAGGTGCCCACCCCGGCCAAGGTGCAGGCGAGGTGCGCACCCGGGGCAAACCGGGCTCCGACAACGTGCACGCCGCACCTTGGAGCACACTTCGTAGCGCTCCCGGGTGCGCACCTCAGAGCACACCAAGGTGGGCAGCGAGGTGCGCACCTTTGATGCGCTGCCTTCACTAATTTCCAGAAAAGGCAAAAAAAAAAGGAGATTTTAAAATTTCCGTTTTGAAAGATAGTGAAAAAAACGGAACGCGCGTGCCATCTTGAGCCCGCCCTGGTGCGCAGCCCAGGTAAGGTGCCACCCTGGCAAAGGTGCGCACCCGGGCAATTAACCCTACTTCCGACTTCGTGCGCGCCAGGGTGGCAACCGGGCCTCGGAAGAGCCAATGCGAGAAACCCCACCAAACGCTCCGACAAAAAAAGAGGCGGCGCTCCAATAACCCCGCTTCGGAGCGCAGCCGGGGCAAACCAAGCCAAGGTGCCCACCCCGACGAAGGTGCACGCGAGGTGCGCACCCGGGGCAAACCGGGCTCCGACAACGTGCACGCAGCACCTTGGAGCACACTTCGAAGCACTCCCGGGTGCCCACCGGCGTTGCGCACCGTGGTGGGCAGCGAGGTGCGCACCTTTGATGCGCTGCCTTCACTAATTTCCAGAAAAAGGCAAAAAAAAATGAGATTTTAAAATTTCCGTTTTGAAAGATAGTGAAAAAAAAGGAACGCGGGTGCCATCTTGAGCCCGCCCTGGTGCGCAGCCCAGGCAAGGCATGCGCACCAAGGTGCCCACCCGAGGTGCACACCCGGGGCAAACCGGGCTCCGACTTCGTGCAGGCCGCACCTTGGAGCACACTTCGGAGCGCTCCTTGGTGCGCACCATGGTGCCCACCAGGGCGCACCCGAGGCAAACCGGGCTCCGACTTCGTGCACGCCGCACCTTGGAGCACACATCGGAGCGCTCCCAGGTTCGCACCAGCGTTGCGCACCTTTGATGCGCTGCCTTCACTAATTTCCAGAAAAGGCAAAAAAAAACGATATTTTAAAATTTCCGTTCTGAAAGATAGTGAAAAAAACGGAACGCGGGTGCCATCTTGAGCCCTTCCTGATGCGCAGCCCAGGCAAGTTGTGCGCACCAAGGTGCCCACCCTGGCGGAGGTGCGCGCCCGGGGCAAACCGGGCTCCGACTTCGTGCACTGCATGGTGCCCACCAAGGCGCGCAACCCAGCCAAGGTGCCCACCGCAGCGAAGGTGCACGCGAGGTGCGCACCCGAGGTGCACACCCGGGGCAAACCGGGCTCCGACTTCGTGCACGCCGCACCTTGGAGCACACTTCAGAGCGCTCCTTGGTACGCACCAGGGCGCGCAACCCAGCCAAGGTGCTCACCCCGGCGAAGGTGCACGCGAGGTGCGCACCCGGGGCAAACCGGGCTCGGACTTCGTGCACGCCGCACCTTGGAGCACACATCGGAGCGCTCCCGGGTTCGCACCAGCATTGCGCACCTTTGATGCGCTGCCTTCACTAATTTCCAGAAAAGGCAAAAAAAAGAAAAAAATGAGATTTTAAAATTTCCGTTTTGAAAGATAGTGAAAAAAACGGAACGCGGGTGCCATCTTGAGCCCGCCCTGGTGTGCAGCCCAGGCAAGTTGTGCGCACCAAGGCACCCACCCTGGCCAAGGTGGGTCACGGGGTGGGTCCTAGGGTGGGTAACGGGGTGGGTACTAAGGTGCGTGCCAAGGTGGGTCATAGGGTGGGTGCCAAGGTGGGCACCAGGGTGGGTGTGCACCAACCCTAGCCAGGGTAGGTCACGGGGTGGTTGTCGGGGTGGGCGTCAAGGAGCCAAGGTGGGTGGCAAGTAGCCAAGTTGCGTGCCAAGGTGGGTGTCGGGGTGGGTGCCAAGGATCCAAGGTGGGTGCCAAGGAACCAAGGTGGGTGTCTGGGTGGGTGCCGAGGTGGGAGCCAGGGTGGGTCCCAAGGTGAGTGCAAAGGTGGGTGCCAGGGTCAAGGTGAGTGCCAATGTGGGTTCCAAGGTGCCAGGGTCAGGGTGAGTGCCAATGTGGGTTCAAAGGTGCTAAGTTGGGTGCGAGGTTGGGTGCGAGGGTGGGTGGGTGCCAAGGTGTGCTAGGTGGAAGCCCGGGTGGGTCGGCATCCCATGGGTGTCGAGTTGGGTGCCTGATGGGTGCTTCTTGTCAAGTTTTAGTCGTCGGGACTCATTTCGAGCCTTAGAGGTCGTTTCTTGTCCGGTTGCCCTGTCTTCGACCTGGGAACCCAATTTTGGTCCTCGGGTCCCATTTTTTTTTGTCTCGCATCCCACTTTTGGCCTGTGGCCTTTTCGGGGTCGATTCTCGTTTTGGGCATCAGAGCATGTTTCTTCTCCTAAAACCCAATATTTGTTTATTAAGTCTCGGAACACATTTTTGTTCTCGTGGACCCATCATGGGTCTTGGAACGCATTTGTGGTCCTTGGGTCCCATTTTGCATCCCGAAACTTGTGTTTTGGTGCTTGATCCCTATTTTGGGTGCCCACCTTGCACCAAGTGCGCACCCGGGGCAAACCGAGCGCCTTGGTGCACCGGGGCAAGATCGAGCGTGCACCCGAGGCGCCCCGAACATGCACCAAGGTGCACTCGGCCCACATGTGAGCGCAGGTCGTTGCGCCCGAGGTGGTGTGTGGGCACCGCGTTGCAGACGGGACACTGCACGCACACGACGCCCCCTCCAGGTGCACGCACGTAGGCCGGGCCGGGTGCACACCCGACGCCCTAGCAAGGTGCGCGCACCCGGGCAGGGCTCACACTTGGCGAACGGGGCGCACTTCGCGAGGGAGGGTGTGCACCTCGACGGGGGTGGGTGGCCGGGGTGGATTCGCACGTGGGTCGCGGTTTGCTAAGTACACACTGCGACAAGCTCATAACGGGTGCGATCATACCAGCGTTAGTGCACCGGATCCCATCAGAACTCCGCAGTTAAGCGCGCTTGGGCCGGAGTAGTACTGGGATGGGTGACCTCCCGGGAAGTCCCGGTGTTGCACCCTTTTTTAGTTTTTCGCCGGGCGTCGCAATGCTATTTGAATAAACCTTTTGCCCGTTTGCGTTCTCGTCGGGGCCGGGCCGGGCCGGGGTGCGCTGCCCGCACTACCGCGCGCGCGGGGGCGACACCGAGCGCGCACCCGAGGCGCCCCGAGCACACAGGCCACGGTGCAACCCGGGCGTTGTGCGCGCACCCCGGTGCGCCCGAGGTGCTGCGCGCGCACCCAGGTGAAATCGGTGTGCACCTCGGCCAGTGCGCGCTCGGTCGAGTCGCGCACGTTGGCCAAGGTGCACGGTGATGTTTCTTACTCTAAGGTTCCGCACCAGACGCCCGGGACAGGTGAGCGAAGCTGGGCGGGGCCGGGTGCGCGGCCGGGGCAGGTGCACGCAGCTGGAGAGAGCTTTGGAGCACACTTCGGAGCGCACCAATGATGCGCTCCATTCAAAAGTTTCCTGAAAAGGCAAAAAAAGTTGAGATTATAGAATTTCCCACTTGAGAGATTGTAAAAAAAAAAAATTTAAAATGAAGGAAACGCGGGTGCCAAGGTGTGCGCAGCCCAGCCCACCCTGGCGAAGGTGCACGCAAAGTGCGCACCCGAGGCAAACCGGACAATTAACCCAACTTTCGACTTCGCGCGCACCTTGGAGCGCACTTCGGAGCGCTCCTTGGTGCGCACCAATCTTGGGCACCTCGGAGTGCACCATGGCGCCCACCAAGGTGCGCACCCGGGGCAAACCGAGCTCCGACTTCGTGCGCACCTTGGAGCGCACGAAAGGTGCGCACCATGGCGCCCACCAAGGTGCGCAGCCCAGCCAAGGCGTGCGCATCAAGGTGCGCACCCTGGCGAAGGTGCGCACCCGGGGCAAACCGAGCTCCGACTTCGTGCGCACCTTGGAGCGCACAAAAGGTGCGCAACCCAGCCAAGGTGTGCGCACCCCGGTCAAACCGAGCTCCGAATCGTGCGCACCAGAGGTGCACGCCATCGTGCGCACCTTGGAGCACACTTCGGAGCCCTCCTTGGTGCGCGCCGATGTTGCGCACCTCGGAGCGCACCCGGGGAAAACAATGCAATTAACCCGACTTTCGACTTCGTGGGCACCTCGGAGCGCTCTCGGGTTCGCACCTCGGAGCACACCGAGGTGCGCACCTTTGATGCGCTGCCTTCACCAATTTCCAGAAAAGGCAAGAAAACATTGAGAAGGTGTGCGCACCGAGGTGCCCACCCTGGCGAAGGTGCACGCGAGGTGCGCACCCGGGGCAAACCGGGCTCCGACTTCGTGCACGCCGCACCTTGGAGCACACTTCGGAGCGCTCCTTGGTGCGCACCAGGGCGCGCAACCCAGCCGAGGTGCCCACCCCGGCGAAGGTGCACGCGAGGTGCGCACCCGGGGCAAACCGGGCTCCGACTTCGTGCACGCCATGGTGCCCACCGCGGCGAAGGTGCACGCGAGGTGCGCACCCGGGGCAAACCGGGCTCCGACTTCGTGCACGCCGCACCTTGGAGCACACTTCGGAGCGCTCCTTGGTGCGCACCATGGTGCCCACCAGGGCGCGCAACCCCGCCGAAGGTGCACGCGAGGTGCGCACCCGGGGCAAACCGGGCTCCGACTTCGTGCACGCCGCACCTTGGAGCACACTTCGGAGCGCTCCTTGGTGCGCACCATGGTGCCCACCAGGGCGCGCAACCCCGCCGAAGGTGCACGCGAGGTGCGCACCCGGGGCAAACCGGGCTCCGACTTCGTGCACGCCATGGTGCGCACCGCGGCGAAGGTGCGCACCCGGGGCAAACCGGGCTCCGACTTCGTGCACGCCGCACCTTGGAGCACACTTCGGAGCGCTCCTTGGTGCGCACCAGGGCGCGCAACCCAGCCGAGGTGCCCACCCCGGCGAAGGTGCACGCGAGGTGCGTACCCGGGGCAAACCGGGCTCCGACTTCGTGCACGCCGCACCTTGGAGCACACTTCGGAGCGCTCCTTGGTGCGCACCATGGTGCCCACCAGGCCGCGCAACCCAGCCAAGGTGTGCGCACCAAGGTGCACGCGAGGTGCGCACCCGGGGCAAACCGGGGTCCGACTTCGTGCACGCCGCACCTTGGAGCACACATCGGGGCGCTCCCGGGTTCGCACCGGCGTTGCGCACCGTGGTGGGCACCTCGGAGCACACCAAGGTGGGCAGCGAGGTGCGCACCTTTGATGCGATGCCTTCACTAATTTCCATAAAAGGCAAAAAAAAAACGAGATTTTAAAATTTCCGTTTTGAAAGATAGTGAGAAAAAGGGAATGCTGGTGCCATCTTGAGCCCGCCCTGGTGCGCAGCCCAGCCAAGGTGTGCGCACCAAGGTGCCCACCCTGGCGAAGGTGCGCGCCCGGGCAATTAACCCAACTTCCAACTTCGCGCGCGCCAGGGTGGGAGCGCACCCAACAACCGGGCCTGGGAAGAGCCAATGCGAGAAACCCCACCAAACGCTCTGACAAAAAAAGAGGGGGCGCTCCAGTAACCCCGCTTCGGAGCGCACCCTGGGCAAACCCAGCCAAGGTGCCCACCCCGGCCAAGGTGCAGGCGAGGTGCGCACCCGGGGCAAACCGGGCTCCGACAACGTGCACGCCGCACCTTGGAGCACACTTCGTAGCGCTCCCGGGTGCGCACCTCAGAGCACACCAAGGTGGGCAGCGAGGTGCGCACCTTTGATGCGCTGCCTTCACTAATTTCCAGAAAAGGCAAAAAAAAAAGGAGATTTTAAAATTTCCGTTTTGAAAGATAGTGAAAAAAACGGAACGCGCGTGCCATCTTGAGCCCGCCCTGGTGCGCAGCCCAGGTAAGGTGCCCACCCTGGCAAAGGTGCGCACCCGGGCAATTAACCCTACTTCCGACTTCGTGCGCGCCAGGGTGGCAACCGGGCCTCGGAAGAGCCAATGCGAGAAACCCCACCAAACGCTCCGACAAAAAAAGAGGCGGCGCTCCAATAACCCCGCTTCGGAGCGCAGCCGGGGCAA